>NC_054702.1:24383187-24437425 GCF_016097555.1 Gigantopelta aegis
ATTAGCACTGCTTGATGCGCGGTCGGCCTGAGATCGATCCCCGTCGGTGGACCCCTTTGGGTATATCAAAGGGTGTTGTATGTGCTATCCTATCTGTGGGATTGTGCAAAAGATATGCTACTAATGACACATTTAATGGGTTTTATTTCTAAGACTATATGTCAAAATTACCAAATGTTTGACATCCAATGACTGATGATTAAATAATCAATGTGTTCTAGTGGTATAGTTTAAGAAAACAATCTAGTACATTCGGCCCATGGTATCTATAACGGTCACTCGTGTAGTATTTCTATATCCGTGACACCCCCCCCCCCCCCCCCCACACACACACACACACAACACTCTGGATCCGTCCCTGCAGAGCTGACTCCGCGCTGATTCTACATCTAATATACTACTACCAGAAATAAGATCGTCTCGGGTTTACGTTCTTCTTTTAAGTAACAGAAAAGGAAACTCATAAAAAAAACTACGTCATTAGTTGAGACTGTAACACGTAGGTTTATTACAGTGGTCGTAACGAGATGAAATCGATATTCTGGTATTACCGTGCACTAAAGATATCTTAGGGTGCTCATGCACATAGATACAGCATAGCGCGCTCCACTAGTGCTATGATCTAGTCATTATTAAAGGGACTGTCCAGAGTTTGCAGCCACTGTAAGGTGTTTCCGATTAAAAGCTCATATAGAGTGCGTGCGTGCGTGCGTGCGTGCGTGCGTGCGGTCCGGATAAAAAACAAAACGAAACACATTAGTTTCAGTGAGAGCGTCTAGATTGAATGCGTGCAATGTGTGCGTCTAGATTGAATGCGTGCAATGTGTGCGTCTAGATTGAATGCGTGCAATGTGTGCGTCTAGAAAACGCTTGCGGCCAGCCGCAATGAAATAATCGTATAATAGTATGGTGTATATTCTCAAAATGTAAGCGGCAGACGCATCAGGCACGACAGTTGGACCGCATGCACGCGTTGCATCCAGTCTGTATGAGCCATTATAGAGCATTTTTGGCGACTAAAATTATATATTAAATATATTTGTTTGTTTAGAATAACCGTGTCTGTATACTGTATACCTAATGGGTTTGAAGTCGTGTGCTAATGTTTGAAGCAGTCATTGTTGATTTTCTTCCTGAATATATATCGTAGAATCACACCCCTCGAGGGACCTAGTGTCTGATTGGGTTTTGCCCCGTCCCAACCAGTATCTTACGACTGTTATGTCAAAGGTTGTGGTATGTGCTGTTCTGTCAGGAAAAGTGCATAATAAAAACGATATCTTGCTGCTAATGGAAAAAGGCAAACGATTATATATCAGAATTATCAAATGTTTGACATGCAATAGCAGATGATTAATGTGCTCTAATGGTGTCATTAAACAAAACACAATTTCCCCCGATTACAACGCATAGCTTTATTAACCTGTTTTAACAAGGGATTTACGCTTTGCAGTCATACTTTGACATTCATTATTCCTTCTTTCTTTTTTTATTAGTTTGGCGGAATCAAAAACATGATCATAGTGAAATATGATTCATTTCGATTCAGGTCGGCCCCAGACAAAACACAGGACGTTACAATCATTATTATGGCCTGGAGCTCATTGAATTTGCTAAAAGAGATATTTGAAAGTAATGTATTATTAAATGGCAAAAGACTGTAATGCTAAAAAATGTTTTACACTTGCCAAATAACTAATGCAATAATTTTTAAAATACATTAATAAACATTCATTGGTAACCCTTTTATACTACAATATGTAGTTACTTATAAAAGCTTATTACTCGTGGTTAAGTCTTCGAACATAAGGCTGGTAGGTACTGGGTACGCAGTCCGTAACCGGCTCCCACTAAGTAACCAATAACTCACTGTCCTGGACAAACAGGCCAGATATCTGAGTTCTGTGCCCAGGACAGCGTGTTTGAACCTTAATTGGATATAAGCATGAAAAAATAAGTTGAAAAGAAAGAAAGAAAAATGCTGCGTTCAAACTTACACTTTAAACTAGTTTTACTAAACTGGTATAGCTAAACCAGTTTAAAATATAACTGTGAATGCCATCGTTTTACTGAATCGGCATAGCTAAAGTAAGAAGCCAAAGAGGGCATGGTAGTAGGCATGGTAGTGGGGACCGGCCTCGGTGGCGTCGTGGTAGGCCATCGGTCTACAGGCTGGTAGGTACTGGGTTCGGATCCCAGTCGAGGCATGGGATTTTTTAATCCAGATACCGACTCCAAACCCTGAGTGAATGCTCCGCAAGGCTCATGGGCGTATGGGGACTCTTTGATTTAGGGGGGCTGGAGGGGTTGATTTGCCCGAAATTTTACCCAGATAAAAACTGCCCGAATTTGTCCCGTGTTGCCCGAATTTGGGGTCGTACGCCCATGGCAAGGCTCAATGGGTAGGTGTAAACCACTTGCACCGACCAGTGATCCATAACTGGTTCAACAACGGGCATGGTTTGTGCTATCCTGTCTGTGGGAAGCGCAAATAAAAGATCCCATGCTGCTAATCGGAAAGAGTAGCCCATGTAGTGGCGACAGTGGGTTTCCTCTCAAAATCTGTGTGGTCCTTAACCATATGTCTGACGCCATATAACCGTAAATAAAATGTGTTGAGTGCGTCGTTAAATAAAACATTTCTTCTTTGGTAGTGGGGATGGTCTCTTTAACCATGCATGTGAGACATGTGGTGCATATACAAGTAGAAGCACGGCAGCCGGCGTAACCGAGTACTGTATGCAGGTGTTTCTCACACCACGTGGAAAGTGTCTCTACAAGCGACCTATGCACACCACATGCACGCAATTTGATAGCATAGTAAATATTTGGTTTCTACATGAAACGTGTGTGGGAGTGTAGACGTTGGTGGTGGGAATGTGTGAAGAGAGTGCCCGGGGTGAGAATAGTGGGTGGAAAACACACTACAACCACTTTTGTGTAGAATAACCAAGGTCGACATAGAATAAAAATAACTACGGGGTGGGGGTAGTAAAATAAAATATTTTTTTTTTTTTTTTTTTTTTTTTTTTTTTAAATTGTTTTGTTTAACGACATCACTGGAGCACATTGATTAATTAATCATAGGTTATAGGATGTTAAACATTTGGTAATTCTGACTCGTATAGTCATCAGAGGAAACCCGCTACATTTTTTCTAATGCAGCAATGCATTTTCACACAGACAGGAAAACACATACCACAGCCTTTGACCAGTTGTGGTGCACTGGAACGAGAAAACCCAATCAGCTGAATGGATCCACAGAGGTGGTTTGATCCTGCGACGCAAGCAGCTCAAGTAAGCACTCAACCGACTGAAAAATAAAAGACAGAAACCGTAATATAGGGTCTTCTCCACCCATTCATGCACCCATCCATCCATCCATTCATCCAAACCCACCCATCCATCCATCCATCCATCCATCCATCCAAACTCACCCACCCATCCATCTATCCATCTGTCCACTCCCCCACCCATCCATCCATCCATCCATCTTTCTATCCATCCATCCATCCATCTACCCATCTTTCCATTCATTCATCCATCCATCCGATCACTCATCCATCCATCCAAATCCACCCATCCATCCATCCAACCATACACTCATCCATCCATCCAGTGATTCATCCATCCAACCAACCAGCCAGCCATCCACTCACCCATCCATCCATCCAAACCCACCCATCCATCCATTCACCCACCGATCCACACACTCATCCATCCATCTATCCACTCATCCGTCCATCCATCCATCCACTCATCCATCCAATATCCATCCATCCATCCACTCACTCACTAAAAAAACCCACCCTCCCAGCCACCCACCTATCCACCCATTCATCCATCCACTTATTCATTCATTATTTCTTTCTTTCTTTCTTTCTTTCATGCAGTGGTATGTAATTACTTTATTTACCATTGTAAATATTGAAGAATGTCAAAGTAGAGATTTATCATGGAACAAAGTGTTAAAAATCTAATGTCTCATTCTGCGTGGATCTAAAACTCAAAACGTTTTGTAAGTTCCATGATCTTCCCATGAATAGTGTTCATCCACATATGCCTAGGCTACATGTGGCTTACCACTATGATATTTGCCAAATAGCGATACTTCCCATAAACCTATTCCCTGCAGGCAGGATGGTTTCTGGTAAGCCATTCAACAACAGACGCGCCTCTTAAAAATCCAGGTGTATTTCAAAGAACAACGATACAAGAGACAGTGAACCAACTCAAACCTCGCTGCCGACTAGTTTAGCGTATATATTACAGGTGCATTTATAGGGATCGTTCTTGGACACCTTTTTCAGTGGTAAAGCGTTCGCTTGATGCGCGGTCGCTTTGGGATCGATCCCTATCAGTGGACTCATTGAGCTATTTCTCGCTGAAACCAGTGCACCACGACTGGTACTTCAAAGGCCGTGGTATGTGCTATCCTGTCTATGGGATGGTGCATGTAAAATATGGTCTTGCTGCTAATAAAAAAAAGTAGCCCATGAAGTGGCGACAGCGGGTTTCCTCCCTCAATATCTGTGTTGTCCTTAACCATATGTCCGACGCCATATAACCGTAAATAAAATGTGTTGAGTGCGTCGTTAAATAAAACAGTTCCTTCCTTGGACACCTTTTCCAGGAAACTGTGAGGAGGTGCCCAGGAAAGATGTACTTGAACCTTTACGTGGATATAATTACGTGTCAGACTATTGGTTGGTTAGCCGATTTGAGGTTGAAGCGTGGGGCATACGCTTTCTATACAAATAAAATCATACTGTATGTAAAACATGAGGTTACATGCTAAGGAGAACATGGTCTTTGAACCTAATGCTAGGCTCAGACTGTCAACCGTCGCGACGAAGTTGGCCATTTCGACAGTTGCTCTTAACGTAACGATGGGTGCGTTCAAATTAACAACTAATTGTTTTTTTACGACGAGAATCGAGTTGTAAGAGTGCTGAGACTAGCAACTGGACAGTCGTAGAAGTCGTGACAGCAGGAAGTTGGCCAATTTTGTGCTGGCAGTTGGTAGTCTGATCCTAGCATAACACTAAAAAGTGTATTGTTTATTCAGACTACCAGCGAATTTTATGGAACTTAATTTAAAGGGACATTCCTGAGTTTGCTGCAATTTTTATGACGTTATCGACTAACAGAGAGTTTTAACGATTGTAATTACATATTAAATATATTTTTCTGCATAAAATATTAGTGGCTGTATATTAAACGTATTTCTGATCGTTTTCATATATGTACTAGGTTATTTTCATTTTATTTCCTAAAAGTTTAGGTTTTTTTCGTATGTACGAAATTATTTAAAAACAAAATCCAGTTTGGGCTTCTTACAAATATTAAGACGACCAGAAACACATTGAACATACAGACACTGATATTCTGAACAAGAAAATATATTTAATATGTAAGTTTAATCGTAAAAATATTTTATTAATAGGATACATCTTACAATGCAGCAAAGTCAGGAATGGCCCTTTAAAACATGATGACGCGTACAGCTTTTTGTTAAAAAAAATTCTCTCTGTTAATTTGGAGGGTTTTGGGGTTGTTGTAATTTATTGACTATAATAGCGTGCGCTATTTTGTTAAAAGTTTGTTTTGTATAACGACTCCACTTTAGCATATTGATTAAAAAAATAACAATAAAAATAGAGATGTATATAATCATTTTTGGAAGTCATGGTAACATCCATTTTTTATACATGTTGTTACTTTTGGGTAAAATTCTCAATACCCTAGATCCTCTACTGGATTTTTGAAAAATTGTGATCGCAAAACTACACTCGTGGGTAACAGATTTCTGATTCGCCACTTTACTTCAGTGTCTCCTACAGGTGCTGATATTATGCTTAGTACATGCACTGGTCTTGTCAATATACCAGAGGATGTAGTTATCTATCCACATACGCTGTTTAATGCCGCCTGGTGTTGCTCGAGAAATACACCGAGTATATATTGTTTATTATTTTACTAAAGGCGTGTTTCTTTTCATATCTGGGAAACCGCTTTCATTCAGTGAATGGACACGTACCATACCGTTTAACGAGGCTACTATATACTCGTACGGAATTCATAGGCAGCAGTGGTAGATATATACAAATGGTCTAGGGAAGAAGCGGCTATCAAAGATCTAAGGTCCACCATTCCAGTTATAGGGAGCTGCTGGTGTACAAACACATCTTTTATATTTGGTGTTTAAAACATCCAGGGGACTCGTCCCCACATAAATATTCAAGTACACCCTTGTTTCTTCTTTTAATTTTGTTGTTGTTGTTGGAATGCCAGTTTGACTTTGGTTCATGTGCCCTTTTCCCGTCAGGCACCCACAAAATGTTACCTGGAACCGCACCTGTTAAAGTTTTGTTAACGCTAAAATCTCGGATGCAACAGTTCTGTGACAGACTGTGGTAGCCCAGCACGAAAATGGCTCCCTTACCATCCCGACCCACACCCCAGCCACATACCCCATGTATAAGATTATTCTGGAGTCCGTCTTGGTTATTTTGTTTTGTTTAACGACACCACTAGAGCACATTAATGATTATTGGATGAGAGAGACAGAGAGCGACAGCAGAGAGAAAGAAAGAAAGAAATGTTTTATTTAACGACGCACTCAACATATTTTATTTACGGTTATATGGCGTCAGACATATGGTTAAGGACCACACAGATTTTGAGAGGAAACCCGTTGTCGCCACTACATGGGCTACTCTTTCCGATTAGCAGCACGGGATCTTTTATTTACGCTTCCCACAGGCAGTATAGCACAAACCATGGCCTTTGTTGAACCAGTTATGGATCACTGGTCGGTGCAAGTGGTTTACACCTACCCATTGAGCCTTGCGGAGAACTCACTCAGGGTTTGGAGTCGGTATCTGGAATAAAAATCCCATGCCTCGACTGGGATCCGAACTCAGTACCTACCAGCCTGTAGACCGATGGCCTAACCACGACGCCACCGAGGCCGGTAGAGAGAGACAGAGACAGACAGACAAATATACAGACAGAGAAAGAGACAAGATACAAACAGACATATCTCTCTCTCTCTCTCTCTCTCTCTCTCTCTCTCTCTCTCTCTCTCTCTCTCTCTCTCTCTCTCTCTCTCTCTCTCTCTCTCTCTCTCTCCCCTTTTCTTCGAAAGTTTCCCTCTCTTTCAACTCTAAAATGTAGATTGAATGTCAACGTGTTTACTTTATCATTATTCCTCGTTTCATGTGTGGGGCGGGACGTAGCGCAGTGGTAAAGCGTTCGTTTGATGCGCGGTCGGTCTGGGATCGATCCCCGTCGGTGGGCCTATTGGTCAATGTCTCGTTCCAGCCAGTGCACCACGACCGGTATATCAAAGACCGTGGTATATACTACCTGTCTGTGGGATGGTGCATATAATAGAACCCTTGCCCATTAAGTGGCGACAGCGGGTTTCCTCTCTGAATATCTGTGTGGTCCATAACCATATGTCTGACGCCATATAACCGTAAATAAAATGTGTTGATGCGTCGTTAAACGAAACATTTCTTTGCTTCATATGTAGGCTAATATACATATAACATTTATGATAGTGACTCAGGGCTCCATCCTTGACATTATTGTGATTTATATTCATATTATTTTGTACCTGCTAATTATGAAAAACATATTACTAGGATATTACTAGGTGGGTTTTTTTTTATTATATATATTCGACAACCTCAATATTGGAACACAGAAAAAGACAATTACGTTTACACTCAATGCATCTTGAACATATGAATACAGACCGCTGACGTAGGCGGAAACAGGACCTGAATATTCAATAGTGCGCATGCACGAGAACAACGGCTGTTTTGCTAATCTCTAGTCGATCTTGCAGTGCGCGCATTCCCGCGAGGAAAATAACATTAAAATTAATATTGTAGCATTCATTGTCCTGTTTATGTTGTGACGTACGAATGGTTTCTAAACCGTGACAAACACGCAGACGGCATCGGCTTAGGTGCAATTGCCC
The DNA here is from genome assembly GCF_016097555.1 of Gigantopelta aegis. Lineage (NCBI taxonomy): Eukaryota > Metazoa > Mollusca > Gastropoda > Neomphalida > Peltospiridae > Gigantopelta > Gigantopelta aegis. Next base: position 24,391,181 of record NC_054702.1, read on the forward strand.
TGAACCGAGTCTTATTTAGAGGTTGTCTGTACCAATAAACGTATCCTATGCCATTAGCTAGCATAGACACCGGTTCGTATTCTGTACCACGGCTTTATGCATTATCATTTTACTTTTTACTTACATGTCATTAGCTAGTAAGAAGATCAATGAAGTAAATATTAATCAATCATAAATAATGTTATCTTTGTTGTCATAATCATATCTGTAATTTGCTTCTGTATTGATTGAAACATTTTATTGCTTTTCAAGAACAAATGGATTAGGCACAAGTTACACAACTTACTAGGCCTTCTATAAAATACATATATATTACAATAGTAATATATTTTCTGTATCATAACCATAGTCACAATCATGCTTATGGCTAATTAAAAGGTAATGTTTGTTTTGTTTAACAGCACCACTAGAGACAATTGATTTGCTAATCCAGTTCAAACGATCTGGTGTTACAAGAACGTGGATCTTGTGCGTTGTCGCGTATTGTTTGCACGGTCTTTTCATAGTACATACAACGACACAAAAACACTAATTAAACAAAATTATCTTCAGGGCCGTAGCTAGGATTTTTTGTTTGGAGGGGGGAGGGGGGGGGACAATTGAGTAGTTAATAGTCTAAAACTTAAACGGTTAAGAAGAGAATTTTCTTTAAGTTTCTATAATGCTTTCCGGATATTGTACGGGGGGTGGGGTGGGGGGGGGGGTGGGGCACACGCTAGCTAGCTAAGGCCCTGGTCTAATCCATCAATAATGTGTCTACCTATCGCCTGCAGTACGTTCAGATAAGTGAAGCATTTTATTCTCTCTCTATCCAATTCACACCACCATTTCCTCCACCCTTTAGAATATGCTATCGGTTTTGTACGGCTGTCAGTTTTGCACTTCCGTGCTTTACAGTCGGCTTATTTTAATTTCCAGCTCAACGTACTGGATGACTGCAAATCACGAATTTGATACAAGCTGATACAGATTTATGGCTTGTATTTTTTCGCCCTTAATTCATTTTTTTTTATCAGTCATACAAAAGGCGCATAAATACTATAGTTTTCTCGTTCCAACCAGTGCACCACAACTGTTCAAAAACCGTGGTATGTGCTTTCCTGTCTGTGGGAAAGTGCATATTATAAAAGATCCCATGCTGCTAATGGAAAAAATGTAGCGGGTTTCCCCTGTAAGTCAAAATTACCAAAAGCTTGACATCCAATAGTTGATGATTAAAAATCAATGTGCTCTAGTGGTGTCGTTAAATAAAATAAATTTTAAGTATCTAGTGCCTCGTCAATAGGAGGACAGCCACTCCCGAGGAGGTCCCTGGAGATTTAATCCTTCCTGCACCGCCACAAAGTGGACTGCCACTCCAATCAAAACTCTCACAGGACAGAGCTGATGGACCTCCCACCACCACCGCACACCACCACCACCACCATCTTAGCGAATAGACTCGTCCGGATGTTCTGATTCCATCCCAAGCTTCACAATAATTGTTTTTTGTTCCAAGACTGTGGTATGTACTGTCGTCTCGGCAAAAAATAATTAATTAATCGGTGGCGTCGTAGTTAAACCATCGGACATAAGGCTTGTAGGTACAGGGTTCGTAGTCCGGTACCGGCTCCCACCCAGCGCGAGTTTTAACGACTCGAGGCCACTACACCCTCTTTTCTCTCACTAACCACTAACAATTAACAACTAACCCACTGCCCTAGACAGACAGCCCAGATAGCTGATGTGTGAGCCCAGGACAGCGTGCTTGAACCTTAATTGGATATAAACATGAAAATAAGTTGAAATGAAATTAATTGGTAATAATTATTTTTAAAATATGGCGGAACGTAGCCCAGTGGTAAAGCGCTCGCCTGATGCGTGGTCGGTCTAGGATCGATCCCCGTCGATGGGTCCATTGGGCTATTTCTCGTTCCAGCCAGTACACTACGAATGGTACATCGAAGGCCGTGGTATGTACTATCCAGTCTGTTGGATGGTGCATATAAAAGACCCCTGGCTACTAATGGAAATATGTAGCGGGTTTCATCTCTAATACTATGTCAAATTTACCCAATTACCAGGTTGTGTATTTGGTTCAAATGCAGTCTACAAGCATAGAAAGTGTTGTGTAGGATACTGTACACCCCTCATATTTAGACTCGGCCACTGCTCGTGCCTTGACTCATCAAGCGTTTGCCTTCATCCCTGTATTCAAAATGTGGAGATTCTTGAAAAATAACCCACGAGGGCCGTGGATTCGTGAGAAAATGATCAACAGATATAACAATGGTATGACGTCAGAAGCATGGTTTAACTTGTTCAATTTAATAGCAATTTGTTGTATCCTGCTCCGGAGTCAGTCACTGGCGAAGTCAGAGGCTAATTCCGCAGTGGGCGTGCCTGAACCTTCGTGGATAGGGGCACGTAAATATAGTTACCCATACCCATAGCAATTTGTTGAAAAGCTTTTTTGTTTTGTTTTGAAATTGCCATTGAAATTTTGTTGTTGTTGGGGTTCTTTTAATTGCTATGTGAATTGGTTTTGAGTTTTATACAATAATATTTTTTTCAATCGAGTTTTAGCATTATTTATCATAGAGTATCAGTGACTTGGAGCAATATAACTTATTCCCTATATAGTTACACGCCAATTCATCGGTTCCCTTTTGACATCACTGTAACTTTAATGGTTTCGCAACACTAAAACGAACATACGTTGAGCAGCTGCCTCGTCAAAGGACAATAACTTCTTGTTCAATCATGTTGACGTTGTTGAAGCAAAAACGAATTAGGGAGTAATATTTTTGTTTTCTCCTCCCTTTCAAACAAATCATGTTTACAGCAGTTTAATCTACGGGCGACCTTGGCTGTGCGTGTGTGACTGTGTTAAAAAACAAGAAAACCTGAGTGCATCGGCGTTCACTCGGTGCAATAACTCGAGAATGGTTAGCACCTGAGACCTTGCTATAATAATGACCAGCAGTATAATGTACGGCGTTTTACATCGTACAGAAACCTTACTAACGTACATCAAGTACCGGGAAACGACACAGATGATTAAGCGTAAGGAGAGGAAGGCATTATATGTCTGCACTTGTTATTCCACGACGCACCAGGATTAAAAAAGGTGAAAACCTGATGGAAAAGTTGCAAGACTTCAAAAAAGTATTTTCTTCAACCCACACTCTTTAAAGTTCAATAAACAAAAATCTCAACAATGGTTATAAATTATTGTCATATCATGAATTACACTAGGTATATGTATATATATATATATATATATATATATATATATATATATATATATATAAGGGGGGTATATAAGGGGGCGGGATCTAGCGTTCGCCTGGAGTGCTTCCGTCGTAGGATCACCCCCCCCCCCCCCGCCCAGTTGATCCCTTCTCTGATTAGGTGGATTCTGTTGTCATGCCCGGACCAGTGCACTACGACTGGTATATCAAAGACAGTTGTATGTGTTACCCTGTCTGTGTGATGCTGCACATAAAAGATGCCTTTTTTCTCGTGGAAAAACAATGTGGCAGCTTTCCTCGCTAAGACTATGTGGCGTCCAATAGCCTAAGGTTAATAAATCAATGTGCTCTAGTGGTGTCTTTAAACAAAACAAACTAACGGGTTTTTTTTGTATATAATGTTTCAGTCTGTGCCAAACAACGCCAAGCCAAGCAAGATATTACATGTTCCTTACTATAAACTAAATATTTTACAATGAATTTACAAAACACTAGAGGCTGAATTTACGAAGGCTGTTTGTTTTTTAACGCAGGTGTTTAAGCATTGTAAGTGCATGTAGTTAACGTGTGTAAGTCTAAAACAGGCTTTGTAAATTCTGCCCTAGGTTTTTTTTTTGTTGTTATTGTTTTTTTGTTGTTGTTGTTGTGGGGTTTTTTTGTGGGGGGCATTTCGAAATTCATAGAATTTGAATCCGTAACTGTCGGAACTGATATTAAATTTAAAACTAGGACGAGGATCGTTTATGCCTTGTAATATAGCATCAGGGCCACACAAAATATTGGAGGGGGGGGGGGGGGGGGGCAATCCCTGCAATTGCCCACGGTAATCGGTATTGCCGTAGAGATTTCCGTGAAGGTTTTAATTCTCTATGTCACTTTTTTTTTTGCTTTGGACATCGATTTTTTTGCCACGACATATTTTTTTTTTTTTTTACCGTAGACATTTTCTTAATTGCAGGGGTTGAAAATGGTAAAAGATTATTTATAAGGTTGCGATACCCAACCCTGTCCAACCCTGCCCTACCCTGCCCTACCCTGCTCTCGTCTGCTATAACCAACTCTTCAGGCCTGGTGCTTATAAAAAAATTTAGAGTCTAGACTCGAGACTCTAATAGAGCCTGAGACGTGAACGGCATGGCAACGCCATACAAATTGTATGTGTGTGACACCATTTGAGATTGACCGGCCTCGGTGGCGTCGTGGTTAGGCCATCGGTCTACAGGCTTGTAGGTAATGGGTTCGGATCCCAGTCGAGGCATGGGATTTTTAATCCAGATACCGACTCCAAACCCTGAGTGAGTGCTCCGCAAGGCTCATTGGGTAAACCACTTGCACCGACCAGTGATCCATAACTGGTTCAACAAAGGCCATGGTTTGTGCTATCTTGCCTGTGGGAAGCGCAAATAAAAGACCCCTTGCTGCTAATCAGAAAGAGTAGCCCATGTAGTGGCGACAGCGGGTTTCCTCTCAAAATCTGTGTGGTTCTTAACCATATGTCTGACGCCATATAACCGTAAATAAAATGTGTTGAGTGCGTCGTTAAATAAAACATTTCTTTCTTTCATTAGAGATTGAGTCTGGACTCTAAACATTTTCCCCGAGTCAGATCACTGGCTATTCAGAGACCGGACCCGGGATGGACATTTGTGAAACCTTAGACATTTTGTGAAACCTTAGTGGTACAGGGGACCCGGGATGGACATTTGTGAAACCTTAGTGGTACAGGGGACCCGGGATGGACATTTGTGAAACCTTAGTGGTACAGGGGACCCGGGATGGACATTTGTGAAACCTTAGTGGTACAGGGGACCCGGGATGGACATTTGTGAAACCTTAGTGGTACAGGGGACCCGGGATGGACATTTGTGAAACCTTAGTGGTACAGGGGACCCGGGATGGACATTTGTGAAACCTTAGTGGTATAGGGGCATGTAAAAATAAGTCTAAGTCTAAAAGTGTTATAAGCACGGACCTTGTTCTGTTTGTTTTGTTTGTTTGTTTGTTTTGTTTGTTTGATGGGGTTGTTGGTGGCTTTGTGTGTGTGTGTGTGTGTGTGTGTTGTGTGTGTGTGTGTGTGTGTGTGTGTGTGTGTGTGTGTGTGTGTGTGGTTTATTTATTTTTTTTAATATTACTAGTTACCAGTTTGTAGTTGTTGATTTCCAGCCTAATAAATTTCACCATTCTACAAGCAGGCATGCAGAATGCGCCGTAGCTTTTATCTGGAATTGGTTCCAGCTATGTGCTCGGTGAATAATGAAAGCACGACTCCTGGGCAGACGACAGGCATTAAACGCTAAGTGTTAAGTGTGAGTGTACGTGAGTGCAATTGATTAGAATGCCCCTGGGGACAAAAGAAACGTTTTAACGTTTTACAAAGGTAAATGTCATTTTTAATCTGGTGCATGTTTAATTTGTAAGTGCTGCTTCGAGACAATGCAGCAGAAGGCCCGATCACCTACACAACTGCATGTGTTTATATATAAAACGGGTGTTCTTTTTTACATCTACAAATTTAATATATATTAGTTTTACTTGTTTAAAGGAACCCCATAAATAAATGTGTTTGTTTACGCTAGGCCTACAGTCTAACTGTTCATTATACAGCTATTTAATAATAGAAAGCCGCTGGCCCTAGACAGTTATTAAGGAGTGCAAAATAGTTTTGGCTTTCACAGGTTTTGTTGTTGGTTGGTATGTGTGTGTGTGTGTGTGTGTGTGTGTGTGTGTGTGTGTGTGTTTGTGTGTGTGTGTATTTTAATATTTTGGGTTTATGTTGGGGTTTTTTTAATTACTTATTGAAAGCCTGCGACCGACCCATTGTGGGTTTCCACTGTTCTACCCAGTACCCCACGACTGGTATATACTAGTATTAAAGGCTATAATGTGTGCTGCCTTGTCTATGTTTATGCCGCTAATGGAAAAACAAAACTGTAGCGGGTTTCCCTTGAAATCTATTTGTCACATTTATCAAATGTTTGATCCTGTGTATTTCACATAGTTATATAAGTTTGATTTTTAACTTAATACTATTCTTATACTTATATTTGTTTCACACACAATAGCCAATGTGAATTGTTTTTTACTGGGATGTCGTTAAACATTCGTTCATTCATTCATTCATTCATTCCAATAGCCGATGATAAATTAATCAATGTGTATTGTGTCGGCAATGCATTATATACTTACCACATACAATTGTTAAAATGTTTAATTCATGTATGCATAATGGAACGATTTGGCAGACCCACCAAGTGCGACTCACACCCCAACCCCTCCATATTAAAAAAATATCCTGCATAGCCCATGGTACAAGCTAGGCCGCCCGTATTGAGCCAGTACTTACGAACCAGTGCTGCCACCTGCCAACCGCACGTTCGAACTACAGCATGGTGCCAAACACAACTTGTTACTGTAAACACACCAAGCATATTAAACAGACCTGCTGCCAATCGAACACCCCTGCCAATATCACATTAACTGGGTCCAGTGACACTACTACGTGCTATTGGGAACAATGCACGTGGAAGCTAAAGTTACCATCATATTCGTAGTAGGACTATGTGCGTAGCGAAAACAAAGATGCATAATGTCCAACCGTCATCACTTCGGTAAAATACCATACTTCAAAGGGACTGAATTTGCAACCATTGTAAGGAAATGTTTTATTTAACAACGCACACTCAACACATTTTATTTACGGTTATATGGCGTCGGCCATTGTAAGATGCTTTCCGGCTAACAATCTTTTCTCCTTTCTTTTCTTTTGGCGAATAAAAGTATATATTGTATACATGTTTGTTATTTAGAATACCAGCGTCTGTATATCCAATGCATATGTGGTCGTGTGAGTTTGTATCAGCCATTTTTCATTTTGCATCGTAATACAAGACATTTTTTTGTCCGTACGAAATTATTGGAACTACTACAGACATTTTAAAGACAACAAGCATCTTGTTTATACAGATACTGGTTTTCCAATCTAATTAAAATTAGCTCCACTATTACATGTGGATCTAACAGCAGCCAGTTGGAGCTCATGTCCACCAATCAAAACCTTACTTGCAGAATCATGCCAGTGATTTAAAAATAATTTGAAAACATTCCGAATTATCCTGAGGGTATACGACATGTTTCGTGTGAATTACAAATGCCTTAAAACATGTTTTATTTTATAAAATAAATAATTTGCAATGTAAACTTGAAGACTGATGGTCAATATTTAAATTATTATTTACCGACGAAATATTACCTGGACATTGGAGTCTACGCAGTGTTGTTAGCAATCTGATTAAAATTAGTTCTACTGGTCTAATAAGGCATTTGTAATTCACTTGAAACATGTCGTATACCCTCAGGATAATTCGGAATGTTTTCAAATTATTTTCAAATCACTGGCATGATTCTGCAAGTAAGGTTTTGATTGGTGGACATGAGCTCCAACTGGCTGCTGTTAGATCCACATGTAATAGTGGAGCTAATTTTAATTAGGTTGCTGGTTTTCAGAATATTCTAAAAGAAAAAATATCTTGAATATGTAATTTAAGTCGTCAAAAAGGCTGTGTTAGTCGTAAACGTGTTACAGAGTGATAAAACTCAGGACAGTCCCTTTCATACTTAAAGTTGCAGACTTACCCCCTCGCCATAATTATTATAACATTAGTAAATAAGCTCGATTCACAGCCAAATCTATAAAGTTCTAACTGTTATTTAGACATCTACTTACCACTAGAGCACATTAATTAAAAAATAATTGGCTACTGGATGTCAAACATTTGGCACCTTTGACACAAAGGCGTAAGAGGAAGCCCGCTACATTTTTACGTTTGCAGCATAGGATCTTTTATATCCTCTTTCTAGCAGACAGGACAGCACATACCACGACTTTTGATATACCAGCTGTGGAGAACTGTTTGGAACAGGTGGGAAATCGAATGAGAGAATGGTTCCACTGAAGCTTTTAGGTAAATCATCATAAATTCTAGACCCACCTGTCGCCATATATAATACTCTTTCCGATTAGCTGCTTGGGTGTTTGTATACTGTATGCACTTTCCCACATATTCTGCGGCCTTTGACATACCAGAGATTTACTTGGAGCGGGTAAATATTCATTCGAGGGCAATACATTCTATGTCATACACACATACACAAACACAAACACACACACACACACACAGAGAGAAAGAGACAGACAGACAGACAGACAGACACACACACACACAACACACAGAGATTGAGAGAGAGAGAGAGAGAGAGAGAGAGAGAGAGAGAGAGATGAGAGAGAGAGGGGGGGCACAAAGAGACAGAAATAAACACAGAGAGAGAAAGAGACAGACAGACAGACAGACACACACACACAACACACACATATTGAGAGAGAGAGAGAGAGACAGAGAGAGAGAGAGAGAGAGAGGAGAGAGAGAGAGAGAGGGGGGATTTCAGAGGGGGGGCACAAAGACACAAACACAACACAGAGAGGTAGAAAGATACAGACAGACAGACCACACAACACACACAGACACACAGATTGAGAGAGAGAGAGAGAGAGAGAGAGAGAGGGGGGGGGCACAAACACACACACACTAATACACAGACATACACACACACCACACACAAAGACACACACACACACACACAGACACACACACACACACAGACACACACACTAAGTTAAGCTAAGCCACCGAACAAATATATCTCCTTAGACAAAAATATACCTTGTCAAACCTGACAAACCTGACAAACCTGACTTTAGTAACAAAGGATCTAGAATTCCAACAGTAATTAAAGTTTAATCAAGACTGGTCACACGATCGTCGTTTCACTCAGTCCGAGCGTCACTGGTCGGCGGTCGGCAATGCCATATGGTCGGTCTTCAGGTGTGTAGTGTTGCGCACTGATGCGCATCGTTGTCCATATACTGTGCATTGTGCCTTACTACATGTGGAGAATGTGGGGCAGTAGCGCTCCCATGAGGTGCGATTCGTCGCATGATCGATCGCCCTCAATGAAATGTGTTATCTTTGACAGTTTACATGTAGTTTAAATATACAGGTATGTAAGATAGACGCCATGTATATTGTATGTGTATACTGGCATCGGTGGCGCAGTGGTTAAACCATCGGACTACAGGCTGGTAGGTTCGCAGCCCGGTACCGGCTCCAATCCAGAACGAGTTCTTAAGGGCTCAGTGGGTAGGCGTAAGGCCACTACACCCTCTTCTTTCTCACTAACCACTAACCTACTAATAACTAACCAACTGTCCTGGACAGACAGCCCAGATAGCTACGGTGTGTGCCCAGGACAGCGTGCTTGAACCTAAATTGGATATAAGCACAAAATAAGTTGAAATAAAATGAAATGTATGTGTATAGAAGAGGGCCTGGTATGTTGTCAAACTCGTGCCCGATTCTTTTGTTCTGTGCACAATAAAATATTCAATCAATCAGCATTATGCTTTATGTTTTCGCTTCCAATAACAGACAACCCAGATAGCTAAAGACCTCGTACAAAAATCAAATTAAAATTTTAAAAAGTAATGTTAGTGTTATATACAGGTACCTAACTTTGATGTTACGTTGTTGTTGTTATTGGTAGTGGTGGTAGTAGTGTGTGCATGTGTGTGTGTGTGTGTGTGTGTGTGTGTGTGTGTGTGTGTGTGCGCGCGTGTGTTTGTGTGTGTGTCTGTGTGTTTGTGTGTTTGTTTCTGTCTGTGTGTATGTGTGTGTGTATACATGTGCGTGTCTGTGTGTGTGTGGTGTGTGTATGTATGTGTTTGTATTCGTGTTTACGTGTGTGTGTGGTGTGTGTGTGTGTGTGTGTGTGTCTGTGTGTGTGTGTGTGTGGTGTGGCGTGGTGTATGTGTGTATTCGTGTTTACGTGTGTAGAGGTGGCTTGCTTTATAACACGTATTTAAAGCTGACAAACTTCCACTGGAATATTTATACTCAAAGACGAATTTCCATCACAGATCAGACGAATCCGACACTCTAAAGACAAAATCTGTCTTAATGTTTTTTATAATTTTCAAACATGGCACTGGACACAATGTCGCCGTAAATAAAATAAATATGGGACGCCTTGTCAAGTTTGTTTTCAAATATTAATTTAGAAATACATTAAGAAAGGCCTGACGGGGACCAGAATGACACCAGATGGCTAACGAAAATGAAAAGACAGCAAGCTTGCAGAAGTAATTTAATTGTTTCACTGAATACACGTGCGCTGACAATCAAAGATGGCGCGTGCACCAGCTGCATTCATTTGGGTGTCGGGAGATTTAGCCTGAGCATGCGCGATTTGCCGCCGGTTCGCTCTTAATTAATAAACCGTTTGAAGCGAGAGGGTTAAAGCGTTAATTGAACATTCCTGCAGCTTAAGAAATGCATGAGAGTAAACGGAGCGTGAGTTCAATTGTTTGTTTAATTTTAAACATTCTCAGTATGCCAGTTGTATACAAACACCGAAAGACGAAAACGCACGACAAAAACCAAAGGTGTCAATTAATAATTGACTTCTGGGGATAATATAATGAGAGACGTGAATGAACTGAACATGTGAAATTCAAAATTATAATGATGGTATGTTTTGAACAGTTTAAGTAAACATTTACCCAGGCCTGTCAAACAGAATTTATAACCGGATGCGGGAACGACGGGTTCATCTAAGGGGTGGGGGGTGGGGGGTGGGGGTGAGTGGGTGATTTGGGGTTCTGTTCCCCGAGAAGACACTCCCATTTTCCCCTACTTCATTTTCTTTAAAGCAGTAAAAATAAATTGACTTTGTGTTTAATAGTAGTTCTGTATGTTCGGTTTGTATGTTAGTGCTCTCTCTCTCTCTCTCTCTCTCTCTCTCTCTCTCTCTCTCTCTCTCTCTCTCTCTCTCTCTCTCTCTCTCTCTCTCTCTCTCTCTCTCTCTCTCTCTCACAAACACTTTAGATTATCAGAACTGACTGAAAACATATTTTATTGCATAAACAACAAAAGGATTGGGCACAACTTTACCAACTTACTAGGCCCTCTCCTATATATAAAGTTTTGTTTTGTTTAACGACAATACTAGAGCACATTGATTTATTTAATCATCGGCTATTGGATGTCAAACATTTGGTAATTTTGACATGTAGTCTTTTTTTCATTTTGCCATTAGTAGCAAGGAATCTTTTATATGCACCATCCCACAGAGATGATAGTACATACCACGGCCTTTGATATATCAGTCGTGGTGCACTGGTTGGAAAAAGAAATACCTCAATGAGCCCACCGACTGGGATCGATCCCAAACCGACCTCGCATCAAGCGAGCGCTTTACCACAGGGCTACGTCCCGCCCCTCCAAGATATAAGTGTAATATAGCAGGCGACAGTTACATATAGAATACTAAAGCAGTATCCTAACCGGCCGCGAGCGATTATTTTAGAAATCATTTATTATATATATCCTATGTAAATCCGGTTAGGATACTGAAATTGAAATCAATGATTTCTAATATAATCGCGTCGCTCGCGGCAGGTTAGGATACTGCTTTAGTATTCTGTATGTACATGATCAACATTAGCTTGAAGGCAGAAGAAGAAGGCCTTCTCAAGGGCGGATACAACGGAGGGGGACCAGGACCCCCTTTTTGCAAGTGTCCCCATTTATCTCAAGTGCCCCCTTTTTACGAATGCCAAACTTTTATTGAAGTGCCCTTTTCGGTCCATTTGCCCTCTCTGGACCCGCCCTTGAATCTAATATGCAATGCTATGCGAACAAGTGTCAGTCTAATCTCGCCAATATTATTCTATTATACAGATGTACGTATATACACACGACACGCACACACACACGCACGCACACGCAAACATACACATACAGAGAGAGAGAGAGAGAGAGAGAGAGAGAGAGAGAGAGAGAGAGAGAGAGAGAGAGAGAGAGAGAGAGAGAGAGAGAGAGAGCACTAATATACAAACCACACGCGTATATATATGTATGTGTGTGTGTGTGTGTGTGTGTGTGTGTGTGTGTGTGTGTGTGTGTGTGTGTATTTAAGAATGGCTCAGGAATTTTACCAAAAAAAACTAAAAAAATATTATTTTCTAATTTTGCCCCAGGGATTCGAAATTGATTTTAAATTGACCGTTGTGATATACAAAATATAACTGTTTTCGGTCAGTCTTGTTTTAAATTTATTTGGCTAGTACTATGTTTTGTTTATCAGCCGGATACGATGTATTTGTTTTTAAAAGATTGTTATGAAAAGTGATAACAACAAACCAACCGCTGAAAAATGGACTGGTTTAGAGGCTTAGACGCAGGTTTAGGCGGTGGGTAGTCAGTCATGTGGAGACTAAGATATCCTTGAAACTTGGATGTTTTCTGTATGCAATAACCGGACGTGCTGTAATAGGGTTTTTCCTAACAGTTTGCAGATTTAAAAACTCCTTCATAAGTTTGTATTTTATTGTAGGTATTTTATTTATGTATGTATGTATGTATGTATGTATACATGTATTAACCTATGCATCTATCTTGTTGATCTGTATAAACATTAATTAAACCCGTCTAACTCTTCCAAGCGCTGTTTAAAACTCCACTTGTCCTGTTTGGACGAATCTCAACAGAGTAATACGATAAATGATCCATACATCCCACTTAAAACTGTAAGTACGTGCGTGGAAATTCAATAAAATTTGTTTTAGGAGGGTTCACAACCGACACACAAACCAAACCATTATTGTCGCAATCAATAAGTGACGATTTATGGTAGGCCCAAGTCGCGCAGAATTGGCCTCTGTTGTGACCGACATTAAATACGTAGATAACGTATAGACCTCCACTATACAAAGGGGCGAATCAAGAGGAGGGGTTGAGGTTGCACACCATCATTTACTTTTGTATGCATTTCAGTACAATTTCTGTCAGAATACAGAGGCGTAGCGTGAGCTGGACCTTTGGGGGGGGGGGGGGGGGGGGGTCGAATATGAACCAAGTGGACCTTTTCTATTTTGTGTTTGCACCACCAGAAACTTCATATGTATAAACCTGTATGTTTTAGTTCTGAAAGCGGATCATTTGCTTCAGTAATATGAACCCACCCACCCCAGCCTACGCCCCTGGAATATAGGACAACGTCAAGTGGGTTACGTGACATATACTGATGGAAAGAAAGAAATGTTTTATTTAACGACGCACTCAACACATTTTATTTACGGTTATATGGCGTCAGACATATGGTTAAGGACCACACAGATATTGAGAAAGGAAACCCGATGTCGCCACTTCATGGGCTACTCTTTTCGATTAGCAGCAAGGGATCTTTTATATGCACCATCCCCCAGACAGGATAGTACATACCATGACCTTTGTTACACCAGTTGTGGGGCACTGGCTGGAACGAGAAATAGCCCAATGGGTCCACCGACGGGGATCGATCCTAAACCGACCGCGCATCGAGCGAGCGCTTTACCACTGGGCTACGTTCCGACCCCAGTTTCCTATGAGACCATACCACTATTGCAGCCAACAGTTCCACTAAAAAGATTGCCCCTTTTCTTTATTTTGTTGGGATCGGAACTCATTTGACTGTTAGATTGTGTAGTGTTGAAAGTAGGGGGCGAATCAAGAGGAGGGGTTGTGTTTGCACACCATCATTTACTTTTGTATGCATTTCAGTACAATTTCTGTCAGAATACAGAGGCGTAGCGTGAGCTGGACCTTTGGGGAGGGGGGGGGGGGGGGGGTCGAATATGAACCAAGTGGACCTTTTCTATTTTGTGTTTGCACCACCAGAAACTTCATATGTATAAACCTGTATGTTTTAGTTCTGAAAGCGGATCATTTGCTTCAGCAATATGAACCCACCCACCCCAGCCTACGCCCCTGGAATATAGGACAACGTCAAGTGGGTTACGTGACATATACTGATGGAAAGAAAGAAATGTTTTATTTAACGACGCACTCAACACATTTTATTTACGGTTATATGGCGTCAGACATATGGTTAAGGACTACACAGATATTGAGAAAGGAAACCCGCTGTCGCCACTTCATAAGCTACTCTTTTCGATTAGCAGCAAGGGATCTTTTATATACACTATCCCACAGACAGGATAGTACATACCACGGCCTTTGTTACACTAGTTGTGGAGCCCAATGGATCCACCGACGGGGATCGATCCTAGATCGACCGCGCATCAAGCGAACGCTTTACCACTGGGCTACGTCCCGCCCCTATATATTTTACGAAGTACAGTTATTTGGTAAGAGACATGCAAAATCTCAACATAGGTTGATCAAAGAAAGTTTGAGTTATCCAAAACACCGCCTTATTTTGATGTATATAAATGGCGACAATGTCATACCACATGCATATGGTTGTTATCATTTAGTAATGAGAACAACAGGTAACTCCAAACAAACGGGCTATTTAAATATTATATAGGTCAAGCTGTTTGTAATCATTAGAGAAAGATTTGAACTGACATTTTATATTTTAAAGGTTTTGTTTCTTTTTTTTTTAATGAAGACTTATTTCTTAAAACGGACTATATTAAGCCATGGCACAAAGTAAGAACACAGCGAATAGGTTCAAGTCATAACTCTCGAAAACGACTGAAGATGCTTCTCTGAACAATACAACAACGCAATCGGCAATGCTATAGAGGTTGCCTTGGTGCTTTCAATTTTCCGCGGTATTTCTTTTGTCTAGGGACTTTCAATTTTCTGTCACTTTTGTTATTATTATTTATATATACTCTTCAAAAGAAGAAACGCAAAACCACATTGTCGTAACATTTGGAGAATTGATTTAATTATTGAATGGTGAGTCCGATAATTACCAAATGTTGCAGGATTGTTCACAATTCACTCTAGTCCATTGTGAGTAAGTGATAGGACACACCACCAAGGTCAAGGTCATCTGGAGTCAATACCGGGTGTGGCCTCCGCGTGTGTTGACAACTGCCTGGCACCGCCTGCCCATTGAAGCAACCAGAGTACGGATGACGTCCCGGGGGATGGTGGCCCACTCGGCCTGCAAGGCTGCTGCCAGCTCGGGCCGGGTCTGGGGCTGTGGTTGTCGCTGTCGGAGGCGTCGGTCCAACTCGTCCCATAGATGCTCAATTGGGTTCAAATCCGGTGATATCGATGGCCAAGGAAGGACATTAATGTTGTTGTTCTGTAGGAAAGCCGTTGTGAGACGTGCTGTGTGAGACCTGGCGTTGTCATGTTGGAACACTGCGTTGGCGTTGGCCATAACTGGAACGATGTGTGGCCGGAGGATCTGGTCATTGTAGCCCTGTGCATTCAGGTTGCCCTGCACGTGGACCAGGTCAGTTCTGCCAGTGTGTGAGATGGCTGCCCACACCATGACACTACCCCCGCCGAATCTGTCCACTTCCTGCACGCAGTTTGCCGCATAACGTTCACCACGACGCCTATACACGCGACATCTTCCATCATGACGTCGGAGCAGAAATCGGGACTCGTCACTGAACCACACCTGTCTCCATCGCAGTTGAGGCCATTGTCGATGAATCTGGCACCACTGCAGTCGGAGTCGACGGTGTTGTGGTGTTAAGATGACACCTCGAACTGGACGTCTGGCACGAATTCCTACCTCACGTAGGCGGTTCCGTACGGTCTGGTCGGATATCCTGCGCAAACCTGGTATTGCTGCGGCTGTGGAGGTGGCAGTAGTCAATCGTTCCCTAAGGTGGCGTATCCGGATGTAGCGGTCCTGCCCGGGGGTAGTGACCCGTGGTCGACCGGATCTAGGGAGGTCACGTGTTGATCCATGTTGCTGGTAACGGTCCCACAGTCTGGAGATGGTGCTTGGGGACACATGGAATGCCCTGGCAACGGCCGTTCTGGATTCGCCTGCGTCTAGTCGGCCGATGGCATTGTTTCTCTGCGGTTCACTGAGACGTGGCATGTCCTGGATTGTCAACTGTCGGCCAGATACAGAGGCCAGGCAAGCGAACACCCTGCACTTTTATACTGTCGGTGTTCATGTTGCACGTGCAGACAACGCACGTGCAGTGGTGACATGGTTTGCACGTGGCTGCGTTTTTGCGAATATTCACATTTTGGAACTTTATTGTACAGTAGCTGCGTTTTATCGAATGTAACCGTGGGAATGTGTTTGGGACATGCAATGACCTTATATTCACAAAGCATGAACCGGTAGGAAACATAAAATCGGAGTTATAACCCATTTGTACCCTTTTGCGTTTCTTTTTTTGAAGAGTATATATATATTTTGTATTACTGACAAATTAAACTCCCCTCTTGCATATTAACCGAAATGCTGTCGTAAAAAAAATGCCACAGCGACCATTTTACTATGGCATATTATTTTGCCGCGGCCATTTCCTAAATTTCCAAGGTTGCAATGGAAGGGGATGTTTGGGGATGCAAGACTATGTATCCTCCACATAGAGGCACTACATCTTCGACGCTTTGTGAGAAGCCTGAGTGAGTGCTCCGCAAGGCTCAATGGGTAGGTGTAAACCACTTGCACCGATCAGTTCAACAAAGGCCATGGTTTGTGCTATCCTGCCTGTGGGAAGCGCAAATAAAAAATCCCTTGCTGCTAATCGGAAAGAGTAGCCCATGTAGTGGCGACAGCGGGTTTCCTCTCAAAACTCTGTGTGGTCCTTAACCATATGTCTGACGCCATATAACCGTAAATAAAATGTGTTGAGTGCGTCGTTAAATAAAACATTTCTTTCTGATGGGAGTTTTGCCGTTCCAAACAGTGCACCACGGCTGGTATACCTCTGCACAATATAGAGTGGAATGGGCATTTTGTAAAATAGTGGTTGATTGCACGAATCTCTATCTAATGCCATTGGGCAGGGTGTAGGCCAGTGAATCTCTATCTAATGCCATGGGGAAGGGTGTAGGCCAGTGAATCTCTATCTAATGTCTTGGGGCAGGGTGTAGGCCAGTGAATCTCTATCTAATGCCATGGGGCAGGGTGTAGACCAGTGAATCTCTATCTAATGCCATGGGGCAGGGTGTAGGCCAGTGAATCTCTATCTAATGCCTTGGGGCAGGGTGTAGGCCAGTGAATCTCTATCTAATGCCTTGGGGCAGGGTGTAGGCCAGTGAAATCTCTATCTAATGTCATGGGGCAGGGTGTAGGCCAGTGAATCTCTATCTAATGCCTTGGGGCAGGGTGTTGTAGGCCAGTGAATCTCTATTTAATGCCTTGGGGCAGGGTGTAGGCCAGTGAATCTCTATCTAATGCCATGGGGCAGGGTGTAGGCCAGTGAATCTCTATCTAATGCCATGGGGCAGGGTGTAGGCCAGTGAATCTCTATCTAATGCCATGGGGCAGGGTGTAGGCCAGTGAATCTCTATCTAATGCCTTGGGGCAGGGTGTAGGCCAGTGAATCTCTATCTAATGCCATGGGGCAGGGTGTAGGCCAGTGAATCTCTATCTAATGCCATGGGGCAGGGTGTAGGCCAGTGATAAAGCGCTCGTTTAACCGATGATTAATAAACCAATGTGCTCTTTAAAATTCTTTGTCTGAAATAAACATGCAATTTGCATTTGTTGCATGACCAAGAAACTTCTGAAAGACCCCCCCCCCCCCCCCGCCACTCCCGATAATTACTCCCTGATACGTCCTGCACTGAAACCTTCCACCAGAAGGATTAACGAAGCCACTGCTGCAATAATACCCGACTGATTTTATCTATTTGCTTTCATTATGGGCAAGTGTGGAGCAATCGGACCTACGTTAAGATTGAGAGCTCTGTAAAAATGACATTTTCCACCACCGAATCGATGGAATGGGTAGAAATAACCAGACAGGATGATTTCTAGCTTACCTTCGATGTTTTTCTATGACTAAAGGCGTTTTCAATAACACGCGTACGTGTGGGAGGAGGGGATGTCTAAAGCAAGTTTAGACACGTTTCCAAAACATCGTCGCATTAGGGGGATTTTTCTAAGGGATGAAGGTGGTAACCTGTGAGAGGAAAAACAAATGCATGTTTGTTTAATGACACCTCAGCATGTTTTAAACTATTTTGATGTCTAAAATAACAAAATCGAGACTTGATTGAGACTTTAGACAGACAGCGAGAGAGAGAGAGAGAGAGAGAGAGAGAGAGAGAGAGAGAGAGAGAGAGAGAGAGAGAGAGAGAGAGAGGAGAGGAGAGAGGGAGAGAGGAGAGGGAGGGAGGAGTGAGAGAGGTGAGAGAGGGAGGGAGGGAGAGAGAGAGAGAGAGAGAGAGAGAGGGAGGGAGGGAGGGAGAGAGAGAGAGAGAGAGAGGGAGAGGAGAGAGAGAGAGAGAGAGAGAGAGAGAGAGAGAGGCTGTGTAGTGTCCTTGCATGATGATGATGATGATATAGATGTAATGGTCATCACGATCATAATCATGATCATCTTCATCACCATCATCAGCAGCAGCAGTAGCAGTAATGTCATCATTGCCATCATCGTTATCATCAAATAGCTGACTGGCTATTCCATGGTGATGATCTAGATATTAGAGCCAAACCGTCCACTAAAATGAAACCTACCGAAACTGACTTTTATGTTAACTGTGCAAGCTGAAGTAACATAAGTAAGTTTTAGTTGAAAATATTAATTTTGTTCTAAAACTGTTTTTTTCGAGGATCTAAACTCGTGTTCGTTAGATACCATTTATCTGACAACTCAGTTTTAAAATGTACTCGTTCAACTCGTGTATGTCTAAAGTTCCAGACTGCTGATTCTAGACCGTAAAGATTTCATGAGTATTGAACCTGATACTGGATTAATTATCGGGATTTGGATTGGTGTACAAATGTAAGCTCTCACAATGTGCATGGATAAACACTCTCTCTCTCTCTCTCTCTCTCTCTCTCTCTCTCTCTCTCTCTCTCTCTCTCTCTCTCTCTCTCTCTCTCTCTCTCTCTCTCTCTACTTAACCCATGAATATATGTCCTGGACATGTACTCCATATAGCTGAGATGTGTTTTTGAAACCGAATAGAATTATTACTGTAGGCTATATACGCAAGAACCTGAATAAAAGTAACGAGTCTTCCAAAAGTATTTATAAAGAAAAAACCCATTAAATTCATTTTATCTTGAAATTGAAATACCTTTTTTTACAGCTGGTTTTAAATTACTTAGTTTACTATTCATTCCAACTCGTTTTTTTACATAAAAAAATAAGCCTGATCACTAAAAGTATTGAATTTGCGCTGCCATCTACTTTTTTATAGTTTTTATTTCTATAATTCGTTCTCATGAACTTACTATTTATAGTTTGGAAGTGGTCCAGTGCTATTTACGACCACCAGACGTACGCACGCTCGGATGGGCCGACGCTTACGGTTACTTGAACAA
Organism: Gigantopelta aegis; assembly: GCF_016097555.1. Taxonomy (NCBI): domain Eukaryota; kingdom Metazoa; phylum Mollusca; class Gastropoda; order Neomphalida; family Peltospiridae; genus Gigantopelta; species Gigantopelta aegis. Next base: position 24,410,743 of record NC_054702.1, read on the forward strand.
CGTAACGGCGGTTATTGATGGTGATTACGAGGCGTTCGTGCGAGTCACGCATACAAGCTCACACAAAGAGCCATTATTTACAGAACAAACACGGCAAAATTATACACGAATGTGTGAGACTGCACATCAACAAAGACGATATGAAATGTTAATCTTACAAATAACTTACACATTTGTTATATAAACTTTTTTTTTTTTTTTCACAGAATGAAAATCATTAAGAAACTGCTGTATTTTGTGTCGGAGTTCAAAGGCACGATCCTGAATTTGCTGTAATTGTTAATAAAATGTTGTCGACTAATAGAGACTGTAGTTTAAATCTATTTATTTTTTTTGCATAAAATATTAGTGACTATATAATAAATGTCTCCTATAGTGTTTGTATATATATATATTTTTGTACGTACGAAATTGGAGAGCAAATCCAGTTTAGGCTATTTACAAATATTAAAGCCGCACACCCTAGTTCCATCCAGCGAAAATAAATTATAATTTGGTTAATCTACAAACCTGTAACACACTTAGATCACGTTTTTATCAAATGGAGTGAAAAAGCAGATTTTATATCGATAAATACCATGGGAATCCCCATGTCCCAATTGCTTGAAATAATTTTGAAAGTTTGTATTCTGATGTCACCGGTAGACGTCGCTCGAAGCACAACAATGCTTACGTCACGACAAATTTCACAGACTTGGGGGTGCGTTCTTTCACCTCTCCTGGACATGTTCCAACTGTTCTGTCCTGGTTGTATCCCCTCTCCAGATATCGTATGACAGCAAAATTATTGGTTTTAAGGGTTTGTAACGTTTTGTATTGAGATACTTACTTGTCTGAACTTTATTGTTACTGAAAATGTTCACGAACTGTGAAGAAAAATCTCACAAATGAACAACAACAAATCGGATGTTGATTGCGCGAACCGTGCACGAGAAAACAAACCGAACCAAAATGATAACGGTCACGTGGTATACCAACGTCTGTGACATTGAAATGGAAATATCCCGTCTAAAAATAGATTAGACCTTGTCTGCTCAACGGTTTTTTCTCAAACGTGCGTCCGTTTTTCAGAAATACGAAAAATTCTTTTTGTGGTATTACAAACACCAGGATTACCAGGATTACCAAAAAACACTTCAGGTGAATGGAAATGTATATTCTAAATAATAAACGGTAAGTAAAGTGCAATTTTATTTGTGAAAAAAATGGGTTTAATAGCGAAAAACAACGCCGTAATGGTTAAAAACTAGCCGTAACTAGGGTGTGTCCCTTTAAGACGATCAGAAATACACTGAATATATAGAGACACTGATTCGGTACTTTAAACAATAAAATGTAATTAACATGTAATTTTAGTGGTTAAAATATTTTATCAGTCGCTAACATCTTACAATGTTGCAAACTCATGATGATCGATTTAATGGTCCAGAGGGCGTTTGTGCGTGAGTGTGTCCGTCCCCATACAATTCGTCATTTTTATACTTGAAATTACAAATTATACCTACGATCAGGATAGATCTATGTAAATCAGTGGTAGAGTGCTTTCCTGGGATGCCATACACTAGGATCGATCACCCTCGTCGAGTTTTCCTTCTTCCCAACCAGTTTCCTATGAAGGAAGGAAATGTTTTATTTAACGACGCACTCAACACATTTTATTTACGGTTATATGGCGTCAGACATATGGTTAAGGACCACACAGATATTGAGAGAGAAAACCCAATGTCGCCACTTCATGGGCTACTCTTTTCGATTAGCAGCAAGGGATCTTTTATATGCACCATCCCCCAGACAGGATAGTACATACCATGACCTTTGTTACACCAGTTGTGGGGCACTGGGTGGAACGAGAAATAGCCCAATGGGTCCACCGACGGGGATCGATCCTAAACCGACCGCGCATCGAGCGAGCGCTTTACCACTGGGCTACGTTCCGACCCCAGTTTCCTATGAGACCATACCACTATTGCAGCCAACAGTTCCACTAAAAAGATTGGCCCTTTTCTCTATTTTGTTGGGATCGGAACTCATTTAACTGTTAGGCTGTGTAGTGTTGAAAGTAGGGGGCGAACTCCTATAAATATAGTACAAAAACAGGGTTAATTCCTGCTATGGCCTCGACGAGTCCAGAATATTGGATTCGAGTACTCGAAGGTAAAACACGACACTTACACTAGATGATAATGAGACTAAAAAATGAAGTAAAATAGCACCATGCATCTTAATTCAAGCGCTGAACATGAATACGAAATCATTCCACTGTATTGCATTTAGAAAACGGTTGATACGTTCAGTATTATGACGGACGGACGGACGGCCAGATTAAAAAGAGAAACCAGCGCGTGATCATACAATTATTGTGTAATTTGTATTACTGATCAGTTACTGCTGAAATTAATGCTCTGCATTGTCTCACTTGTACGGGTACTCGAGTCCTTTTAACGGTTTGAGTCTTGCTAGATTCGACCCGTACCCGAATACTCGAGTACTCGTGGAGACCCTAATTCCTGCATTGATAACGGAATACCCAATAGTGTAATGATTTACCTATCTATCGAGGTTTAATGAGAGATGTTTCCTTTGTCGCACCATTAGAAGTAATGCGTCATAATATTTCAAACTTCAGGTGGCAAACTTGTTAGTATTAGTTTTTTTTTAGGTAAATAACTTCACAGAGGCTGTTGTCTTATAAGGTAGAAAATTGAGTTTTTTTCCGATTTAAGTACATATAGGTTAATGTTTGTTTGCTCAGCGATATGAAAAAAAGGTAATGTTATTACTGTACCTACAAACAGCAAATCAAATGCCGAGATATGTGCTGTCCTGACTATGTGAACAGCTTGTGTGGCTCTCTCATTCTCCAGACCAAGTTTTGAAAAAATTATGTCAGACAGCCAAAGTTAAACAAATATAACTTTCCTTTTTCGCCTTTGTCTTAAATTTAGAAGAAAAAAAGTTTGTTTTATTTAACGACACCACTAGACCGCAATGATTTATTGATAATCGACTATTGGATGTCAAACATTTGGTAATTCTGACTCGTAGTATTCAGAGAAAACCCGCTGCATGTTTTATTTGCAGCGAGAGTTATTTTATATGCACTTACCCACAGACAGGAAAGCACATACCACGGCCTTTGACCAGTTGTGGTGCACTGGTTGGGACAAGAACGATTCTGTCGAAGAAGATGGGAAAATGTTATCCCACATTGGGGAATAACTTTTCTTTTTAAATCTTTATTATCATTCAGATATCTTGAAATCTTTATTAAAATAATACTATTAAAACTGGTTGGGACGAGGTGATTTGATCCTGCGACGCATCCTCCTCAGGAGAGAGCTCTATCAACTGAGCTAGATAGTAGCCTTACACCTCTACACTGAGTCGCTTTCGTATTGGGATGCGAAGCTAGTACCTATCCAGGCGCGGGTGCCGGATTTCTGAAGGGGGGTGGGGGGGGGGTCCAAATGTGATCTCTCCTTTTACACAGAACAGTTAATATAATCACGTTTCCCCTTAAAGGTTATGGTCGGTTTTGAAAAAGGGGGGAGGGTCAGGATCCCTAGATCCCCCTGGATCCGCTACTGCTATCAGCCTTATTAAGTCCGATGGCATAACACCTACACCGCCGACGCCTGTCTCAACGATACTAAATATAACTGTCTAAAATGAAATAAGCCCGTACCAGACAATTTGTGTGTAATCTGTGCTTTAGCTATTGTTATTGCAAAAGTGTCAATGTGGGGGTGGTGTCACAGATCAACTGACGCCAATGGTTATTAACATCAACAGCGGACGTGACACCAGGGCTTCGTTCAATTAGTCAGAGCAGAAAAAAATGTTAGCAAGACTGATTTTTGCGGAATGACCACATCGAGTCAAATCTTTCGCGAACGTTAGCGTCGCTCTCTTTCACAGAACACAAGGCAAGACTGATTGATGCGCTTCGCGTTAAACTGAATGACCACACAGCGAACCAGTTAGATAGTTCGCAAACTTTATCATCGTTCGCGTTCAGTCACCCCTTTTTCGCTAAACGTTCGCGAAATGGGCACTCTCTTTAAGGTCTAGCGTAAAAAGAAAATATATAAAAATTGTAAACGTTGGCGCCAAACGGCTGGCTAAACTCTCCCCAGTTTAATGTGAAACGCATGAACCAGTCTAGTGAAGGTTTTTCTGATTTGTCTAGCAAATTTGCAGATCAGGGTTAAGTTAGGCTTGTATTCAGCTTGACGTTTGTTGCTAAACGTTGACAAACTATTCTGACTGGTTCCCGAAGTGGTAATTTGGTTTAATGTGTAACATTAAGAAAACCAGTCTAACATGCGTTAGCGACAAATTGCTAGCTGAACGTAACGCCTCAGAGCCGGTTTATCCTAGTAGCAGATGTAGCAAATGCTACCGATCCCGCGCTTCATGGGGCCCCGCGGTGATGTATACATTTATTTTCCCCAGGTAATTTTGCCCCTCCTCCCGAGGGGGTTGCAAAATATATATGCTGAGAAGGGGGTCCCTATGTTATTTGTGGTACAGGCTCCGCGGATCCTTAAACCGGCTCTGTAAAGGCTTCAAGGCTACTAGGCACTGGTACTGGGTTCGTGGGTCACCCGAAACAACGAGTTTGTGTTTATAAATTATTATACATGAAACTTGGTATGCCTGCCTTTTTGACAAGAAACAAACAGTCAAACACAATAACAAATTTATCAGCATCGACATCGTCATCATCATCATCATCATCATCATCAACATCATGGTCATCATCATGATCATCATCAACATCATCATCATCATCTTCAACATCATCATCAATATCCAGATAATTTCTTTAGAAGAAATTGTATACATGTATATGGCAAATCATTTTACGGGGCGTGATTTAATTGTCTGTCTAGATTTATCAATTCCATTCCCGTAGCTAGATGTAACGGGAGATATTCGAAGAGGTGGGGCACAATCCCCACCCCAGCTCGTTATAATTATATCCCAAACCTTATATTTGTAAGTATATTTTTTTTACTACAGCACTTTGAAAATACTTAGTCTGGAAGATCAAGAGAAAATTATGGTTGACCGAGAATGAGGCTCGCTTCCCATCTGTTTAAATGTTGGTGGTAATAATGAATGGACGCCACTGTATGGTAAATAATTCATGTCAGGTGTGATGAGAATGGCCACGGTTGAGCGAGACTTCACTAAGTTTGTTTACTGAACCCAGGCTCTGACTCCCAACTAAGTGCTTCATATTATGAGCATGCCACCTGTGTCATCTTCAATCATTTTTTCTCTCTTCTCTCTCACTTTTTCTTTTGTTTTTAGTTAGTAGACATAATGTTGAAAAATATTGTAATGTGTTATCTTTCAGAAATAAGTGAACCTGTCTCTATCATTCTCTCTTTTTGTCAATATTTCTGTGTGTGTGTCTCTCTCTCTCTCTCTCTGCTGTGTCTCTCTCTCTGTCTTTCTGTGTGTCTCCCTCCCCGTCTCTCTCTCTCTCTCTCTCTCTCTCTCTCTCTCTCTCTCTCTCTCTCTCTCTCTCTCTCTCTCTCTCTCTCTCTCTCCTATATATATATATATATATATATATATATATATATATATATATATATATATATATATATATATATATATATATATATAATATATAAATATATACTATATATATATCTGTGTCTCTCTCTCCACATCTTAGTAGTCTGGCCTGTATATCCAGTACAAAAGTATTACTAAGATTAATGTTTAGTGACAGAAAAGTTAGTGTATTGGCACTGTAAAACCGCTCGCCAGGCGTGCTCTAAGACTATATGTCAGACATCCAATAGCCGAAATCAATGTGTTCCAGTGATCTCGTTAAACAAGACAAACTTTTAAACCTTCTCAAAGGATTAGAGCCGGTTCTGGGGATCGAACCTTGAGACGACGATGAAGATGACCATCATGCGTACATTTCGCTATTTTCCAAATGACCGTCTCTTTCAGTGAGGGACGGGACGTAACCCAATGGTAAATCGCTTACTTGATATGCGGTCGGTCTGGGATCGATCTCTGTCGGCGGGCCCATTGGGCTATTTCTCGTCACAGTGCACCACGACTGGTATGTCAAAGGTCGTGGTATGTGCTATCCAGTCTGTGGGATGGTGCATATAAAAGATCCCTTGCTACTAAAGGAAAAATATAGCGGGTTTCCTCTCTAAGACTATATGTTAAAATTACCATTTGTTTGACATCCAATAGCCGATGATTAATAATCAATGTGCTCTTGTGGTGTCGTTAAACAAAAAACACTTCTTCTTCTATTTTCCAAATGACCGTATCTTTCATTGAAAATAGCAGTTTTGTTTAATAATGTGGCTCGCTTAATTTGCGTTTTTTCCAACAAATCAAAGCATGGCATCTGCTAAAACGTTGATTTTAAAATGAGATTTTCGCCCATCGTGGATGCTATTAAACAGGGCTAATTAGCTTTGCCCGGAAAAGCCTGTGATCCGATTGTCAGCGCCGAATTGGACCCGCTAAGTTCGTCTGCCGAGATTGTCCGTCCTTGGTCGATATCAAATCAAAGGTGTGTTCAGGAGGGCGAGCGCTCGCGTACAATTTGACTGGTACCCATCGTATCTTATCCTAATACATTCATTTAAATTGAGATGTAGACCAAGTTGTGAAAGGTCGGTCTCGACAAACTAGCATCATGGTAAAGAGTTGTGAATAGATGTAGACCATTGTGAATAAGACTGGAAGGTACTGGGGTCGTAACTGAGTACCGCTTCTAACAGAATGACCTCGTTTAAGAGGTGTACAGCCACAACACCGACCTATAATCTCTTACTTGACACTAACCGTAAACATCTGGGACCAAATTCACACGGGGCGAGACGTAGCTAGTGGTAAAGCGCTCGTTTGATGCGCGGTCGGTCTAGGATCGATCCCCGTCGGTGGACCCATTGGGCTATTTCTCGTTCCAGCCAGTGCTCCACAACTGGTGTAACAAAGGCCGTGGTATGTACTATCCTCTCTGTGGGATGGTGCATATTATAGATTCCTTGCTGCTAATCGAAAAGAGTAGCGCATGAAGTGGCGACAGCGTATTTCCTCTCTCAATATCTGTGTGGTCCTTAACCATATGTCCGATGCCAAATAACCGTAAATAAAATGTGTTGCGTGCGTTGTTAAATAAAACATTTCCTTCCAAATAAAATGACGTTATTCCACCGCATGATAGAGAAATGTAATAATTAATATCTGACCCTTCCCAGTTACCTCAAACTGCCAGCTCCATTGGTAGTGCAACTCCGCCACCGTCCCCAATACGACAGTGTCCAATCTATGGCAGACAACATAGACATACAATGATTCAGTAGTTGCTAGCAAACGCTTTGACAATTTCTGACAAATCCCCCCCCCCCCCTCTCTCTCTCTCTCTCTCTCTCTCTCTCTCTCTCTCTCTCACACTCACACATACATACACATATACACACATACACACACACACACACACACACACATACACACACACACATACACACACACACATACATACACACACATACATACAAACACATACACATACATAAACATACATACACACACACACACACACACACACACACACACACACACACACACACACACATCCCCAACTACAATTTTCACTTCTTGTTTATCTGTCTACTTCTTGTTTTAAATCAATTGTATTATTTTGTCTGCCATGTAAAATTTGTAATTGTCAAATGTCGCCTGTTGGTCAATCCCCTAAGCACACACGTTTTAAAGTACACTTACGCAAACACAACCATGGGTTATATGACCATATATGTCCTTTCTCTTTGTTGCTAATAATTTGAGGAAATGTATTATTGGGACAATTGATGTAAGTTAAAGTTAAAGTTTGTTTTGTTTAACGACACCTCTAGAGCACATTGATTTATTATTCATTGGCTATTGAATGTCAATCATTTGGTAATTTTGATATATAGTTTGCGTCAGAAAACCCGCTAAAAATTTTTCAATAAAGCAAGGAATCGTTTATATGCACCATCCCACAGACAGGATAGCACATACTACGGCCTGTGATATGCCAGTCGTGGGGATCGATCCCAGACCGATCGGGAATTAGATGATCGGTTTACCGCTGGGTTATGTATGTACGTCGCTTTATCTAGGAAGGAAGGAAATGTTTTATTTAACGAAGCACTCAACACATTGTATTTACGGTTATATGGCGTAAATTGAGGATCACACAGATATTGAGAGAGAAAACCCGCAGTCGCCACTTCATGGGCTACTCTTTTCGATTAGCAGCAAGGGATCTTTTATATGCAATGACAGGATAATACATACCACGGCCTTTGTTACACCAGTTGTGGAGCACTGGCTGGAACGAGAAATAGCCCAATGGGTCCACCGACGGGGATCGATCATAGACCGACCGCGCATCAAGCGAACGCTTTACCACGGGACATCGTCCCGCACTCGCTTTATCTAGATGTGAAGAAAAGAAACACACATAGGTCCTTCTCGTGTCTAAATGTTGAATACTGCGCTGCTCAAATTTCTATTCTCATGACCCTGACATTTCTACAAGGTACATGTAATCAGACAGATGAATATGTTTATACTGCTACATCAGTTGAAACGCCAGTGAAAATTTCAATGGTTCATACCACGATAACAAAAGACTAATTTCCAATATTTTATACGTTTCAGGCAACGTGCAATAGGATATCTTTCAAACACTCTCCGATTTCGCGGCAGGAGATTTATAATTCAGAAACGTGCGTTATATGTACGTGATGTAAAAAACAAAACAATTGTATTTTTTCAAAAACAAATAAATTTAATATGTTTTGTCAAAACTATCGTTTTAAAGGAGCTGTCACAAAATTGCACAATGCATTAAATAATGTGGTGTAATGGTTGAGCCATCGGACACCATTAGAGCACATTGGATGTCAAACATTTTGTCATTTTGACATACAGTCCAAGAGAAAAAACCGCTACATTTTTCTATTAGTAACATGGGATATGCACCATCCCACAGACAGCATAGCATATATTGACCCAGAAATAGCCCAACGAGCCCACCTACGGGGATCGATCCTAAACCAACCGCGCGTCAGGCGAGAGCTTTTCCACTGGGTTACGCCGCCCCCCCCCCCCCCCCCCCCCCCCCCATCCGACATAAGGCTGGTGGGTACTGGGTTTCGGATTCCAGTACCGACTCCCACACAGAGCGAGTTTTAACGACTTAATGGTTAGGTGTAACTCCACTACTGTCCTGGACAGACAGACAGTACAGACAGGTGAGGCGTGTGCCCATGGCAGCGTGCTTGAACCTTAATTGGCAATAAGCACGAAGATAAATACAAACGAACAGACGAACCAGTTTCAAGGTCGTATTACAAAATATTCCCAGTATCATCTTGTTTGAGCGGCAAAACGGACCTGACACAGGTGGCCCCGTTGTCTTAATGAGCAAACACAATTACAGCCAAACGTCCAGTTGCGTATATTCCGGTGGCCATTAGCTGCGTTTGCCTAGCCCAGTGCCCAGTAAAATGTCAGTTCCGTGGTTGCGGTCAATCTGTCGGTAATTTCCAAGACGTGCCAGTGGTACTCACGTGGGTTTCGTCTCCCACCTGAGGTCGGTCATACTAGTGATCCCGATTTCGACCAGCGATTTTCAGTTAACTCTAGGTACGCTCGTACTAAATGAAATTACTCGCTGTTCGGAATGGAATGGAAACTCTATTAATTTGCCCATATACGGTATAATATCACGAAGGTTTCAGGTACGCCTATCTTGGGCTTCGCCTGTTTGGAATGAATGGATGAACGAACGAACGGACGATCGAACGGACGATCGAACGGACGGACGAACGAAAGAACGAACGAATGAATGAACACATTTTCAAATGAAGGAACGAATGAAAAAAACGAATGAATGAAAGAAAGAAAGAAAAGAGAAAGAACTAACGGCGAACAACTGAACGAACGAAAGAAATAATGGAAGAACGATCGAAAATAAGAAGATTGAATGAACACTGTAGAACAGACAAAGGCATAGGTCATTGAGTGTTAAACAACGATACGTTACAAAAACTAAAGGTTCATGGTCAAATTATTAATATAGTGTATCGTGCAGTGGTAAACAAAACATTGGTCATTAGGTATCCAAGTAATAAATCGATAAATAAATAAATAGATTGTACTATTATTAAACCACATTATATGCGAATATCGAAATTATTCATTTATAATGGTCTACACTTGGGCTACTTATCAGTGGGTGGTTAGGTACACTGTAGTTTCATATATTATGCCAAAGATGTTAATGAATCTTATTTAAAATATTAAACTGTGAGATAATATTGGGGATAAGGCATAGCCTTGTATAACACCACTACTAATTAAACAGTTTCCAATAGACCAGCAATTGTATAGACACTCCTGGCTGATTGATACCATACCGTAATGGAATGGAATGGAGAGAGAGAGAGAGAGAAAGAGAGAGAGAGAGAGAGAGAGAGAGAGAGAGAGAGAGAGAGAGAGAGAGAGAGAGAGAGAGAGAGAGAGAGAGAGAGAGAGAGAGAGGAGAGAGTTAGAGAGAGAGGGGGAGGGGGCAGATAGGCAGACAGACAAATAGAGACAGGGGTCGCTGCAGCTGTTGTAAGGTATATTTTATATGCACTTTCCCAAAGCCATGTGGAACTGATTGGTAAAAACAAAAAGATATCTTCGAGGGCGATCGATCCTGTAACCGATCACACCTCAGCCACCACCACTTTGTAAAGCGATATACAAGATACGAATATTGACATTGAATTCACTGTGACGACCCGGAAAGTCATGTATAAATAAATAAAGGTAAAATCTTATCATAGGGGTCATTGTTCATGTGCGCGGGTTTTATTGTTTTTAGCGCGGTGTTTTTTTGTGTGTTTTTTTCGGGTTTTTTGTTGTTTCTTTTTTTCTTTTTTTGCGCAGTGCGGGCGCGAAACGCGGAAAATATTGTCTCATAAAAAAAAAAAATCGATTCTGTGGTTAACAGTTGCTTGAACGGCGCAGTTTTGGTCTACCGTATCAGGGACAATTTTAGGATATTGTAAAGGGGTGGCGGGTGGGGACACACAGTTCTAAAAAGAAAACTTTGAGTTTGTCGAAGACAAATGAACCGAGCTCCCTAAGTGGTTCTGTCAGAGGCATGCTTCTCAGAATTTTTTTAAATAAAGAAGCTCAGAGAGCCGTTCACGAGGCAACATAGTGTTTGTATTTTATATTGTGGATGATGAATTAAAGAAACATTGTATGTAGAATAACAACAGATTTTGTTCCAGTTTGTTTCTGACATGTGGAAGCTACTACACTAGCATATGTCTATAGACATCACTAAAACTGTCTACAAAGACAATTAAATCTGTCTACAGAGATTATACATCAACAACAAAAAAGGAGGAATATTTGCTTCAGAACACCAGAGCATATTTTAAACTAGATGCAAAACATAGTGACTGCGATACTTGGTCTAGAATGTGAGAGGAAACACGCTGCCGCCAGAGCTTGCAAAAAAAGGCTATATCTGATGATAAGCAGCAAAAGGATAGTTAATATGCACTTTATATATATATATATATATATATATATATATATATATATATATATATATATATATATATATATATATATATATATATATATATATATATACCACGATCACTGATGCGCCAGTCGTGGAGCACTGCTTGGGAACTTGGGACGTGTGTGTGTGTATGCGTGCGTGTGTGCGTGTATGTGTGTGTGTGTGTGCGCGTGTGCGTGTGTGTGTGTGTGTGCGCGTGCGTGTGTGTGTTGATTAGAGTCCATCGATACTGCGGCCCATCGCACTTCAGATTAGATAGAGAGGGGAGGGACGTATCCCAGTGATAAGGCGCAGGCTTGATGCGCGGTCGGTCTAAGATCGATCCCCACCGACGGGCCCACTGGGCTATTTGTTTTTGTTTAAGCCAGTGCATCACGACTGGTATATCAAAGGCCGTTCTATCCTGTCTGTGCATATAAAAAATCCATTGCTATGGAAAACATGTAGTGCGTTTTTCTCTAAGACTATAACATCAAAATTATCAAACATTTGACATCCAATAGCACTCATGATGAATGAATCAACATGCTGTAATGGAAAAACAAAACAAACTTAAACTTTCAGTTGAGAGTTCTACGACTGAGCTACATCCCTACTCCTTCATACTACGATTTAATGTTGCAAACATTTAGTTTGTTTTGTTTAACGACACAACTAGAGCACATTGATTTATTTTTCCATTAGTAGCCATGGATCTTTTATATGTACCATCCCACATACAGGACAGTACATACCACGGTATTTGATATACCGTTTGTGGTGCACTGGTTGAAAGGAGAAATAGACCAGTGGACTCACTGACGGGGATCGATCCTAGACCTACCGTGCATCAGGCGAGCGCTTTACCGCTGGGCTACGTCCTGCCCCTTTATGTTGCAAATGCATTCTACATTTATACGTGTTGACCTTAGCGGTGAACAGTTTTATGACTGTGTACCTACATCCAGCATTAATACGCACACTAGCTAGATGGCCGAACTTTAGTCGTCTTCAACACAGTAAACTTGATGCCGATCAATGATCGTGCACTTCAAGGATCTGACTCGCGAAATACGAGTAGGAAGTGTTAGCGCCTTAAGTTTCATTACATGGTATACTCAACGAAGAAAGAAAAGTACGTGGATAAAAAAAAACGCAATTTACACCTGTCAAAAAAGATGTTATTTTTTGTTTAACGACACTACTAGAGTATATTCATTTATTAATCATCAGCTATTAGGTGTGAGACATTTGGTAATTCTGAAATAATGTCTTAGAGAGGATACCTGCTACAGTTTTCCATTAGTCTTTTATATGCACCATCCCACAGAGAGGTTGAACATACCATGGCCTTTGATATACCAAACGTCGTGCACTGGCTGGAACGAGAAATAGCCCAAAAGGCCCACCGATGTGAATCGACCCCAGACCAACCGCGCTTTAAAAAAAATATATATATATATAAAAAAAAAATAATAACTTTTTTTTTTTAAATATTGTAAATATAGGAATTGTTTTAATATATAAAAAAAAAATGTTTTGTTGTTGATATTTGTCTTTCTTTCGTTTTGTTATATTTTTTGTTACTACCTTCGGCAACGACTTGCTACTATAATATACACATGCATATAAAATTGTTATTTGTTGTTATTTTGATGGTGGCTGGGGACGAGTAGAGCGTGTTTATAAAAAATCACCATCCTTTGCAACTCTGGATTCGGCGCTGACTGTTTTGTTGACTGCGGCCCATAACCTATTCATCAACGGCAATACTGTAACTAATGTAATGCAATGACCCTAAATGACTGTTTGTTGATGGAACCGAAAGTCGTGGTACATTGGATTTGTTTAGGTATTGTACTATACAAGGACATGACAGTGGAAGACATAGTGCATTACTAAATCACTTTTCAACCCCCATCCCCCCAAGTCCTGAACTTCGCCCTCCATGTGCCGAAAAAAATCAATTTCACAATCTATAACCTTTATGTAGTAGGGCAACTGTGTAAAAACAGCCTGTGACATTTATATGTGTAATAAAACTTCAAGGATAAATAATTTTCGATTCAATTAATATGTACTATCCGAACCTTAACCTAACAATAATGCAGTTTATCCGACGCATTTCTTAAAGTAAGTCAAAAACAACATCTCAAATGGGGACCATAGTCTCTAGTGGGGAAGTGTACAAACCAGATTTGTATCATTATTTATATAGAAGTAGGAACAAAACCCGTAAATGTTCGTCCTCAAGTGGTGGGCCTGTGCTCCCCACCCTGACTCCATGGTGGTTTCTAAATATCTTCAATCAAACAGGATTTGAGGTGTTGAGTTTCATCTTTTCTTCTTCTTGTTTTCTTTTGTTTTTTATTGTGTGTGTGTGTGTGTGTGTGTGTGTGTGTGTGTGTTTTCTCTGTGTGTCTCTCTCTATCTGTGTGTGTGTGTGTGTGTGTGTGTGTGTGTGTCTGTGTGTGTGTGTGTGTGTGTGAGTGCGTCTCTCTCTCTGTGTATGTGTCTCTCTGTTTCTCTGTGTGTGTGTGTGTCTGTCTGTCTCCCTCCGTGTGTCTCTCTATCTGTGTGTGTGTCTCTGTGTGCGTCTCTCTCTCTCTCTCTGTATGTGTCTCTCTATGTGTGTGTGTCTCTCTGTCTCTCTGTGTGTGTGTATGTGTCTGTGTGTGTGTGTGTCTCTCTGTCTGTGTGTGTATGTCTCTGTGTGTGTATGTCTCTGTGTGTGTGTGTCTCTCTCTGTCTGTGTGCGTGTGTGTCTGTGTGTGTGGTGTGTGTATGTACGTGTGTGTGTGTCTCTCTCTTGGTGTACAATTACACCAATAAATACCTTTCATGATAAAGTTGACTGACTGTCCCCTTCTCAAAACATTTTACATTAACACTCGCATTTATTATTAACTGTATCAATTGCATTAGTGAATGTGTCGACGAGTTTTAGGTTCTGTTAGGAGCTGAACAATAGACGCAAAAGTCTCCAATGTTAACTCCAACAGGGCAAACGTCTGTTACAAAGCCAAAGCTTCTGATTTGAACACTGGATATGGCCCAAGGGAATCATCCTAGATTACTTTCATGTTAAATATTCTTCTTTTTTTTCATCAGCGATGTTTGAATGACATGCTCAGTGTGCCGACGGAGCCACACCAGCCGGTCAGTCTCCAGTCGGACCTCTATTTTCACTATATATCAAAAGCAAATCTAGTTTTCAAAATGTTCCGGGGAAGCTTGCGGCCCCATGACCAGCCTAGAGGCTCGCGCACTTCGCGCCATCGTTCTCTCACACAAGGGGCCCGGTGCTAAAGCGCTCGCATTATGCACGGTCGGTTTCAGATCAATCCCTGTCGGTGGGCCCAGCCAGTATATCCTGAAAGCCGTGAATGTGCTTTCCTGTCTGTGGGATGGTGAATATAAAATATCCCTTGCTACTAATGAAACAATGTAGCAGGTTTCCTCTCTAACACTATAATGTCAAAATTACCAAATGTTTGACACCCAACGGCCGATGATTAATAAAGCAATGTGCTCTAGTGGTGTCGTTAAACAAAACAAACTTTACCTTTTAACTTTACCTGGCCTGTGTATATAAACTGTTGAGTATTAATCAACAACGAATATTTATTATTAGAGAACCGTCAAAATTGCGTCTAATTTTCCTCAATTTGCTTGGCTCGCCGCACATAAATTATTTATTTGGCATTTAAGTTAAATTTCCAGATTATGATTTTTTTTTTTTTTTTTTTTAACCTAAATTTGTTTTTATTGCAATTTGCAGAAACCTTTTCCCCCTTCCCCTTCTTGTTTTGGGTACAATGCCTGGCCTAAGTCGGACATTGTGTCCACAACAAGCGTGCTTGAACATTCATTTGATATAAGCACGTTAATTTCCGATATTTGACTTGACAGTTTTTTGTGGGCATACATACATACATCAACAACGAAGAAGCCCAAGTGGTTAGGCTGTGACGTCAGGGGCCCTGTCCACACCCTGTGTGTAGACTTTGTCCATTGTAGGTTGCATAGTACCAAAGAAGAGAGTTCCGTGTCAAAGTTCGATGTGCACCGTCAAATATTTACGGAGTAAAAGCAGCTGTGGGTGTGATTGGTAGTAATATGTGACATTGATTATTTGTGCATTGACAATAAATAAATACACTTTTATTTGTTATACAGTTGTTATGCAGTATATACCAGAGGTTGAAACTAATGCGGGGTACCCTTAAAAATGGAACTGCAATTTTCAGCAAAAATGACGGTTGATATTAAAAACATTAATTAAATCTCTTAAAGGAATGCTAAAGCAAGGCTATTGTTTTGGACTGGTGTGCATATTCAACAATACATAATTCACATTATTGCTTAATATCAACAAGTATACTCGTATAGTTAATTAATAAAACGGTTAAATGTGACGGCTATTATATATAATGTGGCAGCCATTTTGTACCATCCCAGTGAATACGCCCTTTGGCGAGCTGGTGGTTACGTAATACCTAACGTGTCACGTCAGGAATTAGTCTTCGAACTGAAGAAACAAAACATACCTGATTTTTGCGAATGTATCGCAATATTCTGTAATTGTATCTATCCCAGTAACACAGCAACGTGTATATGTGGTTTATTTTTCAATACAAAATAAACCACCATTGTCAAAGTGTTGAACTAACTGTATTATATTTTGTAAATAAATTAACCCGCGTACTGAAATAATAGTCGTGAGTGTTTTGCTTAATTGGTATTTTCTTTCCGTGGCCTGTACCTGTGGTTCTTGATTGGCAGGTATATATTTAGACGGTCCCTAGACACTGTGTCTAGATACACTAAAACGACGTGCCTCTTTTATTAAGATCACAGGGTATTGTGTGATAACTTCAAATCGTAATGGACTTTACCAGCTTTATTACTGTAAGTAATTCTGTAAAAACCTTGATTAAGTAGACTTTCCCATCTAAAATCATAAAACTGACCAATTACGTAGTCCCAGAGAAAAGAAAATTATTACTTGGGTATCGTGAGTGGTCGTTTTTGCTCGAACGTATTCTACCAATAGGCCTAATAATATGCACTTTTTCTTTGGTTTTTTAAAAGAAAAAAATACTGTAACTCCATTTCGTTATAATGATGCAAATTGAAATATATTTAGTTAAATAGTTTATTATACTATCAAGTCATTTATGTTGTTTTACAAGTCAGGTTGATGAAAGCGAAGCGCCTTGTCGTAAATTAGAGCATTTGTTTACACTGTGCATACTAGACAAGTTGGACCTGAGCTGACGTCACTTCGCCCCAAGCTATACCACCGGACGTCATAAAAACGAAACAAAATGGCTGCCCCCAGTTAGCAGGAATAATCACGTTTTTTTATTAATTCTAAAATTACGCGTTTTTCATTTGTTAAAATGTCAGTATGTGTCGGTGGTCCGGGTATGCATCTTTCCAACACGTAAGGCTCTTGTTGGAGTTTAGTCTACCTTTAAAATAATATCTATTTCACATGAAATATAAAGGGGACATTGTTTTGAATAATACTAATAATAAACAAACAAAAAAGTCTCGAATGGCTGGCAAATTTGCTCCCACCCGATCAATGTACAAATAGTGACTATGTTTGCACTGGGCTATATGGTTTACATCTGTCAATCTGGTTAAAATGTATTTTAATTGTGTTATTTTTGACGTGTATTATTAATATGGAATTTATGGACATCGTTTCCAGTTGTTTCGAATTGTTTTCCTTGAATATTGGTCATTCACAAGTTATCTGGATGTTTCGCGTCAAAATACATACCGCATCAAAAAGGTTAGAATATTACAGTATGCACATGTAAGCTAAAAGTAAAACTAAAAATCTCAATATATATTGAATTTAATGTTTATATTTCAATGATATATATACATTAGGTTATAACAAGAAAAGCATTTTTACACTACGCGAGATCGTTGCTTATCTGCGTCAAAACCCGTACCGCGAGGATATCACATGGACTAATATGGATGTAAACACCAACATCCCTCACCCAACCACACACAAAACGGTCATATGCATCCAAACTTTTATAATTCTGGAAGTCCTTCAGCGTATAAAAAGGGCTTGGCTAAAAATCAGGTAATTTATCAGATCTGCATACGTAAATGACGGATAGAACTGGGGGTCCTGAAGCCATTTTCCATCAGCGATTTTGTACGAATCCTGCATCCCAATATATCCAGTTTCTTCCATATCTGCTCTTTGTCGTCTTATCCAGTGTATCAAAATAATGCAGTGTCTACTAACAGTAAACCTCTTTTTTTTCTGTTTTTTTTAAAGGAGTTAAGTTATAAATCTAACTGCGAAGCTCGTATTTGTATACAGCAAGAAACGTTATTGTTTGCCTTCCACAATGGCCGGCCGCACAGAGGTATGGATAATATTGCTATTTTTAGTACATATCGCGGAATGTTCTTCTTGTCTCTATAGCCAACGTCATAATACAGAACAACGTATCTAATAACGTCATAATACGCCCTTGTAAAACGGTATGTGAAAAAGAGAAAGGATTTTACCCGTAAATTGTTTTATTATTTGGGGTCAAAGTTAACTAAGCACTAAAATACGCTAGCTGCGTTAAAGCCGCACACCCTAGTTCCATCCAGCGAAAATAAATTATAATTTGGTTAATCTACAAACCTGTAACACACTTAGATCACGTTTTTATCAAATGGAGTGAAAAAGCAGGTTTTATATCGATAAATACCATGGGAATCCCCATGTCCCAATTGCTTGAAATAATTTTGAAAGTTAGTATTCTGATGTCACCGGTAGATGTCGCTCGAAGCACAACAATACCTACGTCACGACAAATTTCACAGACTTGGGGTGCGTTCGTTTCACCTCTCCTGGACATGTTCCAACTGTTCTGTCCTGGTTGTATCCCCTCTCCAGATATCGTAAGACTTAGCAAAATTATTGGTTTTAAGGGTTTGTAACGTTTTGTATTGAGACACTTACTTGTCTGAACTTTATTGTTACTGAAAATGTTCACGAACTGTTAAGAAAAATCTCACAAATGAACAACAACAAATCGGATGTTGATTGCGCGAACCGTGCACGAGAAAACAAACCGAACCAAAATGATAACGGTCACGTGATATACCAACGTCTGTGACATTAAACATAGATTGGACCTCGCTTGCTTAACGGTTTTTTCTCGACAGAACGTCTTATGAAAAAATGCAAAAAATGCATTTCGTGGTTTTACAAACATCGGGATTATCAAAAAGCACTTCAGGTGAATGGAAATGTGTATTCTAAATAATAAAATGTAAGTAAAGTGCAATTTTATTTGTGAAAAATGGGGTTTAACAGCGAAAAACAACGCCGTAATGGTTAACAAATAGCCGTAACTAGGGTGTGTCCTTTTAAGGTATGCAGTTCTAAGATAAAAAAAAAGTTTGTTTTATTTAACGACGCCACTAAAGCACATTTATTTTTGTTTATCTTATCGGCTATTGGACGTCAAACATATGGTCATTCTGACAGGTTTTTTTTTAGAGGAAACCCGCTGTCGCCACATAGGCTACTCTTTGACGACAGGCAGCAAGGGATCTTTTATTTGCGCTTCCGACAGGCAGGATAGCACAAACCATGGCCTTTGTTGAACCAGTTATGGATCACTGGTCGGTGCAAGTGGTTTACACCTACCCATTGAGCCTTGCGGAGCACTCACTCAGGGTTTGGAGTCAGTATCTGGATTAAAAAATCCCATGCCTCGACTGGGATCCGAACTCAGTACCTACCAGCCTGTAGACCGTTGGCCTAACCACGACGCCACCGAGGCCCGTATCAGAATAATAAATGAGGAGGCCTATCCTCGAGTAACCGTGAACCGGTCTATTAACGGGACATTATTTATTTGCACACGCGCATTGTAATGAACGATCTATTTGATGAAACAGTTAGTTTTTTTTTTTAACGACACAATTAGAGCACATTGATTTATTAATTTTTGCCTATTGGATGCAGTGGTGTAGGCAGGATGTTGTATTTGGGGGGGGGGGGGGGGGGGGCACCTGTGTAGTGGGATATGACACAGGACCCTTTTTAATGTTATTAATAAGCGAAAAGGTAAACAATGTTTTATCTTGTTCTTCTTCAGCGTTCAAGAAGACCCAGGTCCGCTCTGCTACATTTTGAACACGGACCTACACACCAGAGGCAGCAGTAACAACAACAGCAGCAGCAACAACAGCAGCAGCAACAACAGCAGCAGCAGTCTGCAAGCAAGCACAGCCAAAACCTGATTCAGGACTGCCAACGTGTGAATTGGTGAAACAAGAACCAATGGCAATGAGCAGAAACTGTGTTCAACCAAAATCAAAATCACACTCAGAGTTGGAATTATTGATGCAGCCAGATTTAGAGCCAGATGTCATAAACTCTAAGAGACGCTGGCAGAAAATAGACTCGGCAACGAGGCGGATATCCTACAGTTGGGTGCATCCCGAGCAGGAGCCCAAGGAGATAATGCACAGCGGGGTGACTTGCGAGTGCGAGCTATGTACATCGGCGATAAATTTCAGTTGGGTGGACCCAAAGACTGTAACCTACTGCCTGTCTAAGCGGAGACCCGACACATCGGAGAGCAGATCCTGCAAATGCTGAAATAGAACTCGTGTTGGGTTATTATGAACATGTTGCCAGTATACCACAACATGTGTTGTTTTATTCATACATTGTTGGTTTTTAAGTTGTCCAATCGTGTCAGGAAACTATGAAAATATTGCCAGTATACCACAACGTGTGTGTTGTACGTTAATGGTTCTTAATTTGTTCAATCGCGTTAGGTGACTATGAACATTTTGCTAGTATACCACGACATGTGTTGTTATTTTTCTACATTTTTTTTTTTTTTTTTTTTTTTTATTTGTCCAATCGTATCAGGTAATTATAAAACAAATGTTGCCAGAATATCACAACATGTATTCTTTTTTCTACATTGGTTAGGTTTTGTTTTGTTTTGTTTTGTTTTGTTTTTAATTTTTAATTTGGAGAATCGTGTCAGGTAATTATGAAAATGTTGCCAGTATATCACAACATGTATTTTTTGTACTACATTGTTTCTTTGATTTGGAGAATCGTGTATGGTAATTGTGAACATGTTGTCAGTATACCACAATATTTGTTGTACGTTGTTGGTTTTTAATTTGTTCAATCGTGTTAGGTGACTATGAACATGTTGCTAGTATACCACAACATGTGTTGTTATTTTTCTACATTGTTTTTTGTTTTTTTAATTTGTCCAATCATATCAGGTAATTATAAAAAAAAATGTTGCCAGAATATCACATGTATTTGTTGGTTTTGTCTACACTGTTGGTTTTTAATGTCTACAAACGTGTTAGGTAATTATGAACATGTTGCCAGTATACCACAACATGTGTTTGCTGTTTTCTACATTGGGTTTTGTTTGGGTTTTTTGTGGGGGTTTTTGTGTGTGCTTTTAATTTGGAGAATCGTGTCAGGTAATTATGAAAATGTTGCCAGTATATCACGACATGTATTTTTTGTACTACATTGTTTCTTTGATTTGGAGAATCGTGTATGGTAATTATGAACATGTTGTTAGTATACCACAACATGTGTTGTTATTTTTCTTCATTGTTCTTTGTTTTTTTAATTTGTTCAATCATATCAGGTAATTATAAAAAAAAAATTGCCAGAATATCACAACATGTATTTGTTGTTTTAGTCTACATTGTTGGTGTTTAATGTCTACAAACGTGTTAGGTAATTATGAACATGTTGCCAGTATACCACAACATGTGTTTGCTGTTTTCTACATTGGGTTTTGTTTGGATTTTTTGTGGGGTTTTTTGTGTGTGTTTTTAATTTGGAGAATCATGTCAGGTAATTATGAAAATGTTGCCAGTATATCACAACATGTATTTTTTGTACTACATTGTTTCTTTGATTTGGAGAATCGTGTATGGTAATTATGAACATGTTGTTAGTATACCACAACATGTGTTGTTATTTTTCTTCATTGTTCTTTGTTTTGTTTTTTTTGTTCAATCATATCAGGTATTTCACAACATGTATTTGTTGTTTTAGTCTACATTGTTGGTGTTTAATGTCTACAAACGTGTTAGGTAATTATGAACATGTTGCCAGTATACCACAACATGTGTTTGCTGTTTTCTACATTGGGTTTTGTTTTGTTTGTTTTTGTTTTTTTAAATTTGTTATTTGGAGAATCGTGTCAGGTAATTATAAAAAAAAATGTCCAATCGTATCAGGTAATTATAACAAAAATGTTGCCAGAATATCACATGTATTTTTTTTTTTCAACATGTTGCCAGTATACCACAACATTGTGTTTGCTTTTTTTCTACATTGGTTGGGTTTGTTTGTTTGTTTGTTTGTTTGTTTTTTGTGTTTTTTTAATTTGGAGAATCGTGTCAGGTAATTATGAAAATGTTGCCAGTATATCACAACATGTATTTTTTGTACTACATTGTTTCTTTGATTTGGAGAATCGTGTATGGTAATTATGAACATGTTGTCAGTATACCACAACATTTGTTGTACGTTGTTGGTTTTTAATTTGTTCAATCGTGTTAGGTGACTATGAACATGTTGCTAGTATACCACAACATGTGTTGTTATTTTTCTACATTTTTTTTTTTTTAATTTGTCCAATCGTATCAGGTAATTATAAAAAAAAATGTTGCCAGAATATCACATGTATTTGTTGTTTTAGTCTACATTGTTGGTTTTTAATGTCTACAAACGTGTTAGGTAATTATGAACATGTTGCCAGTATACCACAACATGTGTTTGCTGTTTTCTACATTGGGTTTTGTTTGGGTTTTTTGTGTTCTTTTTTTTTATTTTTAATTTGGAGAATCATGTCAGGTAATTATGAAAATGTTGCCAGTATATCACAACATGTATTTTTTGTACTACATTGTTTCTTTGATTTGGAGAATCGTGTATGGTAATTATGAACATGTTGCTAGTATACCACAACATGTGTTGTTATTTTTCTACATTGTTTTTTGTTTTTTGTTGCCAGTATACCACAACATGTGTTTGCTGTTTTTTACATTGGGTTTTGTTTGTTTTTTCTGTTGTTGGTTTTTTTATTTTTTTTATTTGTCCAATCGTATCAGGTAATTATAAAAAAAAAATTGCCAGAATATCACAACATGTATTTGTTGTTTTAGTCTACATTGTTGGTTTTTAATGTCTACAAACGTGTTAGGTAATTATGAACATGTTGCCAGTATACCACAACATGTGTTTGCTGTTTTCTACATTGGGTTTTGTTTGTTTTTTCTGTGTTTTTTTTTTTTTTTTTTAATTTGGAGAATCGTGTCAGGTAATTATGAAAATGTTGCCAGTATATCACATGTATTTTTTTTACTACATTGTTGATCTTTGATTTCTACAAACGTGTTAGGTAATTATGAACATGTTGCCAGTATACCACAACATGTGTTTGCTGTTTTCTACATTGGGTTTTGTTTGTTTTTGTTTTGTTTTTTTAATTTGTAATTTGGAGAATCGTGTCAGGTAATTATGAAAATGTTGCCAGTATATCACAACATGTATTTTTTGTTTTAGTTTACATTGTTGGTTTTTAATGTCTACAAACGTGTATGGTAATTATGAACATGTTGCCAGTATACCACAACATGTGTTTGCTTGTTTTTCTACATTGGGTTGTTGGGTTTTTTGTGTTCTTTTTTTTAATTTTGGTAATTATGGAGAATCAAACATTTGTTCAATCATGAATCATGTTAGGTGACTATGAACATGTTGCTAGTATACCACAACATGTGTTTGCTGGTTTCTACATTGGGTTTTGTTTGTTTTTTCTGTGTTTGTTTTTAATTTTTAATTTGGAGAATCGTGTCAGGTAATTATGAAAATGTTGCCAGTATATCACAACATGTATTTTTTGTACTACATTGTTTCTTTGATTTGGAGAATCGTGTATGGTAATTATGAACATGTTGCTAGTATACCACAACATGTGTTGTTATTTTTCTATATTGTTTTTTGTTTTTTCAATTTGTTCAATCGTATCAGGTAATTATAAAAAAATGTTTCCAGAATATCACAACATGTATTTGTTGTTTTAGTCTACATTGTTGATTTTTAATGTCTACAAACGTGTTAGGTAATTATGAACATGTTGCCAGTATACCACAACATGTGTTTGCTGTTTTCTACATTGGGTTTTGTTTGTTTTTTTTTTGTTTTTTTAATTTGTAATTTGGAGAATCGTGTCAGGTAATTATGAAAATGTTGCCAGTATATCACAACATGTATTTTTTGTACTACATTGTTTCTTTGATTTGGAGAATCGTGTATGGTAATTATGAACATGTTGTCAGTATACCACAACATTTGTTGTACGTTGTTGGTTTTTAATTTGTTCAATCATGTTAGGTGACTATGAACATGTTGCTAGTATACCACAACATGTGTTGTTATTTTTCTATATTTTTTTTGGAGAATCGTTTTTATGAAATTTGCCAGTATATTACAACAATTTTTTCAATCATATTTGGAGAATCGTGTAGGTAATTATGAAAAAAAAACTTTGCCAGAATATCACATGTATTTGTTGTTTTAGTCTACATTGTTGGCTTTTAATGTCTACAAACGTGTTAGGTAATTATGAACATGTTGCCAGTATACCACAACATGTGTTTGCTGTTTTCTACATTGGGTTTTGTTTGGGTTTTTTTTTGTTTTTTTTAATTTGTAATTTGGAGAATCGTGTCAGGTAATTATGAAAATGTTGCCAGTATATCACAACATGTAATTTTTGTACTACATTGTTTCTTTGATTTGGAGAATCGTGTATGGTAATTATGAACATGTTGTCAGTATACCACAACATTTGTTGTTGTTGGTTTCTACATTGTTTTTTCGTTTTTTTTGAACACGTTGTAGTATACCACAACATGTGTTGTTATTTTTCTACATTGTTTTTTGTTTTTTTTAATTTGTTCAATCATATCAGGTAATTATTTTTTTTAAATGCCAGAATATCACAACATGTTTTAGTCTACATTGTTGGTTTTTAATGTCTACAAACGTGTTAGGTAATCATGAACATTGCCAGTATACCACAACATGTGTTTGTTGTTTTCTACATTGGGTTTTGTTTGTTTTTGTTTTGTTTTTTTAATTTGTAATTTGGAAAATCGTGTCAGGTAATTATGAAAATGTTGCCAGTATATCACAACATGTATTTTTTGTACTACATTGTTTCTTTTTTTTGGAGAATCGTGTATGGTAATTATGAACATGTTGCCAGTATACCACAACATGTGTTTGCTGTTTTCTACATTGGGTTTTGTTTGTTTTTTCTGTGTTTTTTTTGTTTTGTTAATTTGTCCAATCGTATCCGGTAATTATGAAAAATGTTGCCAGAATATCACAACATGTATTTGTTGTTTTAGTCTACATTGTTGGTTTTTAATGTCTACGAACGTGTTAGGTAATCATGAACATGTTGCCAGTATACCACAACATGTGTTTGTTGTTTTCTACATTGGGTTTTTTGTGTGGGTTTTTTGTTTTTTAATTTGTAATTTGGAGAATCGTGTCAGGTAATTATGAAAATGTTGCCAGTATATCACAACATGCATTTTTTTTTGTACTACATTGTTTCTTTGATTTGGAGAATCGTGTATGGTAATTACGAACATGTTGTCAGTATACCACAACATTTGTTATACGTTGTTGGTTTTTAATTTCTTCAATCGTGTCAAGTAATTATGAACAGTATACCATAACATTGTGTTTGTTGTTGTTTTTCTACATTGTTGTTGTGGTATTTTATTTCTTCAATCGTGTCACGTATATGATGTGAAATCTGACCCTGAATCAAAATATGCATAGGCGTGTCTGGAGAACCTTAAAGCAGAGATACAGAGGAGGATCTAGGGTCTCCCCTCCCCCTTAATTTTGCGACAGTTATAATTTTATTACATATTTAATTGTTTTGTTTTACGATCCCCATCCAAACCTCCCCAAAAGTTCTCTTGGCATTCCGCCTCATGTCATTGGCCCCCCTCCCCCAAATGGATTTTCTGGATCCGCCACCGAGATATATAATAATAATAACCATATGAAGTTCTTCAACAACATGATTCGGGATTGAATGAACGAATGAATTAATGAATTAATGGATGAATACTTAACTACACCCCAGCACAAAAATACACATCGGCTATTGGTAAGTATATGGAAATATTATTTATACAATTATATACAGTGTAATGAGCTGGGGGGGGGGGGGGGGGGGGGGGGGGGGTTATAATACTAATACATAAATCAAGGTAAATTACATTTTAAAATTTTGTATAGAAATCAAATTGATTCAAATGATTCGGGTGAATTGCGGCGTATGCCGGAAACTAATTTCAAAATAAAATTTTATATAAAATTCGTTTCAAGACGAAAAAAAAACCCGTGATGGTGTAGCCATAAAATCTGTTTATACTAGTATACAATCCAGAGTTTATCACTAGGCCTACACTTTTCCCCCTGTTTTTTTCAATGTTGAAATAAACCCACAAGTTCGCCTATTGCATAAATAATCTCGTCCGATATTTTTAGAATTTGTATACTCCCGAATAACGCTATAAAAGGCGAAGTGTAATTGGTCGATATTTAAATTGTTATTTATAGATGAAATGTCACCTGCACATGGGAGTCCACACAATGCTGTTAGGTCTACTGGTAGACCAGTAGAGCTAATTTTAATCAGATTGAGTCAGTGCATGTACACTGACAATGTTCACACTGAGAAGGAGGGTCCTTTAAAACAAATGAATGCGTCAAATACGTATGGCCAATGCGGGCACGGCACAAAATTACTTCATCCTTCCTGCACCGCGTGTAGGATGACTGCCACTGTCCCAGGACTGGCTGCACAGAATGAAGCTTGTTCGCAACAGAATCGTCCCAATCATATTGGCAAGTCGAAAAGATATATTGGTCCATATGATATTTAAATTCACCGTAGGGGACACCAACACCGACATGGGGCAAATTCAAAG
>NC_054702.1:24437625-24447625 GCF_016097555.1 Gigantopelta aegis
CCTGATATGTTTTTTGATCACATTCTCGAACGATTCTGGCTTACTCTAGACAGAGGAAAAAGCTGTCAAGCTCATGTCGTCGCTAACACTGCTGACCGTAATCCTATTTGTGTGTCTTTGCTAGAGGGACTCGGAAAAATGCTGTTATTCCTATGAACTTGTGGGGTGAAGGGGTTTATTGTCGAAATAGGGATTTGGATCCATTATTCCTGGAGTTGTTGTTTAGACAACGCCAGCTGAAGGTGTATGTCGAGAAGTGACCCATATGCCAAAATCATTTGTGACATTTCTGCAGAGGACTAGCATGAATCTAACCAACATAACTGACCTTGACAACTTCCGTTTCAACATCCAGCGATGCCAGCTCTGATCTCACCAGCTACTCTGATATGACTTATCATCCCTGACAGTATGACAACCATGTCTTGAGTAGGACATGGTGTATAATGTCAGGGAGGAAGATAGTATAAGTCAGATATGGACGGCAATAAACCCGAACCCGTCACCTGCACCTGACTCACCCAAACTTGTCCAACATTTGTTTGACCCAACCCCACGGAAACCACGCCTGACTTCCCCCCAAGCACGTCAGTCACACGTTGCAGACCCCAATCGTGCCAACTATACTTGACGTAACTCCGACGTAAACTATCCGACACTTGATCTTGACGCGTCAGCCATATTGACTACCCTCACAAACAAAAACATAGACAAACTCCAAATGATTCAATTAGCAGTGTTGAATACATGATGGGGTTTATTGCCTAGATCACTTCCACAACTCCAAACTGGAGAAATTGGGATTGAATGGCACGTTGTCACCTCTTGGTGTCCATGAGGATTGTGGCTGATGTTGGCCCTAACCAAATTACTTGCATTTGTGACGTTTGTCAATTAAAACAAGCACACAATTAAACATTTTGCAAATGGACACTCTCACCGAGCCTGAGAACGGACCTCACAGAATACATCAGGGCTCCATACCACAGAACTGTGGTCTTCCAACGTGTCCACAAGTTTTTCTTAGTTTTCAGTAGCTATGATTTCAACCCCTGCAATTGCCCACGGCAATCGGCAATGCCGTGGAGCTTTTAATTCTTCCAGAATTTTCGGCCTTGGAACTACAGGGTGGGGTTTTTTTCAGTGGCATGTTCTTTGTTTGTGTTACTACCGACTGCTGCGTTCTGCAACCCAAAAAAGCGGCCGATAGGGGGGGGTTCGGGGGTAGTCTGATGGGTGGGGTTGGTTTACATTCAACCACACGAACACACCTAGGTATGGCACAGCTGTTTACGTCCCTTTGCGCTGAATATATGCCACCAGCGGAAAATGACTCACTTTTCAACACCACATATTGCAGCTTCCCAATAAAAATACAGTGATATGAAATACATGTACATACACCAGTGTTTTTTATAATCTTTTCCAAAAGATATAATTATTTAATTGGTATTCGGTTTAAACTACTACCACTCAACGATTTTCCAATAGAGCTCTGTCAATGACGGTCGCGTAAAACAAAGCAGGACGTTGCGGCCCTTTTTACAGCTTGTAGGGTCAGATGATCATTTTGTCTAAACGCGGCGTCTGCGTCAATGGTTTCTATTGGATGTGTTTTGAGGGTGTTTAAGACGTGGCTCTTATAATAGAAGGTCGATTTGTTCACTGTGATAAAAGAAATGTGATATTGTAAAAGTCACTTTGAAAAACACTGAACTTCAAGTGGATTTTGGCAGACATTTTCTCTACTTAGGCACATCGTGTTCAACATATTCAGTTTGTTAAATTGAACCTATTCATATCTTCTCTTGAATTTTCAAGTCATTTCCAACCCTAGAGCATTTGAGCGCAGGCCTGGCCGAACGGGGCGTGTCTAGCAGTGCATGGCCGCCGACATTTTGTATCAATCCATAATGCATCGCTTCAGGTGGGAAAAAAATGGTGGCACTGCTGAGTGGTGTACATGTGTTTGAGTTTTTTAAAATAAATATTACGGGAATAAGTTGCGAAATTGCGTTTATATTATCAGTGGGCCATATGTGTCCAATATCCGGAGGTGAAATCTAGCCCAAATACATCATGACATATACGAGCTCTGCAACGCACAATTACATTGTTTTTTTGGTTTTCTTGCCCATGGGATTTTCCTTTCCTGTTTTTTATAAAGCTGGCCATCTCGCCTCACATTAATTAGCATAACTTCATAGAAACACACCTACAGTTTAAAGAATTGTGTGTGACAGTAACACAATTTTAATAGTTAAATAAAAATATATATATTTTAGGTAATGTTCCGATCAGCACACAGTACCCTCCCCCACATGCTATATTGTTCTTTTTTAATGTATTTTCCAGGGAAACATGACCCGACCCCCACCCCTATCCCAACACACACACAAAAACCTTTGCTAGCCACAGTCTAGACCTCTACACAATTTCCTGCACAGGCGCCTGTTTTACCAAATATTTCGTTTCAAATTAATTTTATATGTGCATTAAATTGTATTATAAACATGCTAAATTGCTAATTTTTCTGTAATAACAGCTAAAAAAAAAAAAAAATCCTAAAAACATCGACCTAGTAACTGTAACATTAGCATTTGTATAAACATGTTTATGTTGGTCTTGCATCTCGATTTTTCAAGATAGGTAGGGCCTAGATGTTCAACATGTTAGAATTAAGACATTGTTGTACACGATTGTAAGCATCACTGGGGATAACCGCATGCGGGTAACTGTAGTTACTCGCATCCAATATGGCGGAGGACGCACTTGAAGAGTATTAATCAATGTGAATTTCCGTATTTCTAAGCATTACATTCGCATTTTAATAGAGCGTATCGGCAGTTGCTTTAGTATGAATATATTCTGAAACAATGAACTAAGGATAAGTTGTGTCATTCGGCTGATAATGAAATCACAAAATTAGGCATGATGAAGGTAACTTCGAAGTGGTGATGTAGGTAACTCTCTAGTCAGCTTCTGATGAGATGTGGGTATCTGACAAAAGGGATGTGGGTAACTGCAATGATGAGCGTAACTGTAGGATGAGAGTATCTGCAGTAGTTATCTCTTCATAACTAATGGTCGCCATATGCGTTTAGAAACAGTTAGTAAAAAACATTATTCTTATGTTTTTCCCTTCATTTTCTTTTTCAGATTATTACATATGCTATTTGTGCGATACATCCTCCGCCCGAACCAATGCTATTTTAACACCACCCCATCAAAATGTACACTGGGGCCATTCAAATATTATGTAACGCTCGAGGGTGTTGATGGGTGTAGCGCCAAACGTTATGTGGCGTTACAAGAGGGAAAATAACGTCATGTCGTGGGTACTTCATTTAGCTATTTATCAATGAAATTTTGCATTCCTACGCAACACATCTATCAATGAAGTTTATACAAACAATATTATAAATATATTCACGGCTAAACAAAATTATTAAAATATATATTTTGTTAAATTATGCTGCTAACATTAATTATACAGCAAGTATGTTTCCGATTTAAAAATATGAATCGGAAGAACCATTGCACACTTTTCGCATAACATTTATGCGGAGTTGTACTGTGTGGCATCTCTCGAAAGACGTATTTTCATATGTGAAGAGACGATAAATATCATATGTGTATCTCTTCCACCGCCATGTAATAAAGGGGGAGGGAGGCTGTCTAATTTTGATATAATAGCGTTACGTAATATTTCAACGGCCCCATGGTGAATAATTTGGGGGGGGGGGGGGGCGAGTATTGCCTTTGATTTAATAATAAACATTAGGGCACTAAGGCAAGTTCGAAGGGTACCAAGGCAAACATTTCCTTCAAAAGAATGGCACGAAGGCAACTTACTTTTTATCAAGTTTCTCAGAAAAAAAAAAAAAAAAAATCATTTCACCTTATGATCTTGGACTCTAGCCTATGCAGTTCGTTGGATACGGACAGTGGGGTGATCAGTGGCGTAGCCAGGGGGACCCAGAGGGCTTGGATGCCAGGTGCCCCCCCCTCCCCCCCCCCCCCCCAATACAAAATCCTGCCTACGCCACTGGATACGGATGCCTTGATATGTGTGTGGTTGTCACGCATTTGTACTGAATGGACAGTAGCTAGAATGTCTTCTGGTCGCAGCCCGCGGTCACGACCAACACGCGCTCTGCAAGTACACAGCTGATAACTACACAAATGCTAATGGCAAAACTAAGTTTAGTTGAAGCATTCATATCTAAAGACGTTGGACATTTGGCTGCTGACGAGCTAAGCTCTAGCGTGTTTTGTTTTGTTTTTGTTGTTTTTTGTGGGGGGGTTTGTTGTTGTTTTTTGTTTTGTTTTGTTTTGTTTTTATTCTCTCCCTTGCCGGGGCATTTTGATGTCCAACAACAAAATACAAAAGTGAATGGAATGCGTGCGTGTGTGCGTGATTCAGTAAATATTGGGAGTATATTTTAATTTTAACTTTGGTATAATCTAACATTAAATTTTCGTTTGGGGTAATTGTCCTTTCATCTTTCAGAGTTTGGGTAATATGTCGGACTATTTCAATCTTGAAAGTTGATACAAGAAGACTATAAAAACATAAAGCTATATTATAGTATGACTTTACCGTCGAGTCATTTCGTCTTATATTCAAAATAAAGTAATCAATCACCCAATTTTGAATGGGCGTTCAAGGTACGCCAACTTACGCAACAACAGGGTCCCACGTGACACTATGAAAAGCAAGGAAGTAAACGACTTTTCGTCTGTAACATTTTGTAAAACAGTTCTATAAATAATGCCTTCTTCGTGTTTTTGTGTTTCTCAATACCAAGTGACAAGATATTGTAAAACAAAAGACGGATTGTTGCTATGAGATAAGACAAATGACACTTGAAAGTCGACCGTCAGTGTTAATTGTTTGTTTTTACAGACTACATATATTCTGTGACAGAAGATTATAAAACATGTAAGTCCTACTGAATTTTTATTTTACTATTTTCTCCTGTAGATTCTGTTAGAATATAGTTTAGGTAATGCTAAAATATAAAATATTAATAACACGATGATATGAATCTTTTCTTTTTGCTTAAAGGCACACTATCTCTATCACTGATATTATCAGTTTGCATGTGCAATTTTTTCACCACTTTTACATTATTTACGTCTAGCCTACTTGTCAGTTATAAGTACACATTTAATTAATCAATCTTACAATTAATCTTTGCATAATTAATGCAAGGATATCAAATGGGTAATGTGCAGCCATTCAAATTGTAATACGAAGCCTCTCAATATTTTATAGAGCCAGGACATGGACCAGTGGTAAGTCAATCACCTAATGTGCGGTAGGTTTAATATTGATTTCCGCAATGGGTCCATTGGGCTATTTTTTATTCTATCTAATGCTCCACAACTGGTATAACAAAGGCTAAGGTATGTACCATCCTGTCTGTGGGATACTGCATATATAAAAGATTGCTTGCTGCCCATCAGAAAGAATAGCCCATTGTGTGGTGGAAGCAGGTTTCCTCTCTCATTATCTGTGTTGTCCGTAACCATATAACCTTACATACATGTATACCATGTATATAATAATAAAAAGTTTAAAATAATATTTGGATAGTGGGGGTGTTATTGGGGGGGGGGGGGTTCAAATTACCGGTAGGATATACATGTATTATATTTGTTTGCACAGAATCATCCCCCCACCTCCTCCCGGCATATTTATACTGATTCCAGTAATAGTATTATACTATATAAATTATAATGTTATATTTTTATAACATCTTTTGTTTTGCCCTTGTTACCATTTTGCCCGAGTCATTTCACATTTTTTAAATATTTATAAATAAGGAAAGAAAAGGAACAATAACCCAATAACACCCCCTCCACCCAAATATTATTTTAATATTATTTTGTGTATATTTGATAGATGTTTGGCTGTGTAAAAGCTGCAAGTATGTATGTATGTCAAATACTAAGTACTAAAGTGCCTATACTATAGGATCTGCGGAGGCTCTTTAAACAGACATTCCTGTTGTTTCCTATTTGTTGATTTAAAAATAAGTGCAAAACATATTAAGCTTAGCTACATGAATACATTTGTATTATAATTGAATTTTGCATTTCAGGTACAGAGCTAGTACGGTTCCTTAAAGACTGAAGCTAGAAGCCATTCCATGCTTGTTTTTATGGATAGAACCTGATTTATTGTCTTGTTGGGTCAGGACAAGCAAACTACAAAATGGAAACAATAAGATTCGTATTCAGATGATGAAACAAAGTTTTTTTTATGTTTCATGATGATTGTTCCTTAGTTTTAAAAAAATGTGTCAAAGTGTCAAATGTTGAAGTGAGATACAAGTGAATATCAGACTGTACTTGGAACATTGGGTACTGGAATTTTTGTTATGCTTTGAATGACTAAAAATTAGTCCACTGAAAGTTGTCATCCAATGTAAGCCATGAAATAATGGTAATAAAATTGATATGAAACAAGGTTTTTCCAGCTAGACTTTATTATTCAGTAACATTTCACATGTTATTTGTATGAGTAAAGCCTACATGAAATTGGGTTCTGGATAGTTAATTATTATTTTTAATTTGAATTGCCCCAAATCAAACAGACAATGTCATGGCTGGGAACCCTTGAATCATTGCCTTACAACGGTAATACATATTGTAAGGATGTGTCATGAATGAAAATCAAGTAGATACACAACTTCCTATAATATAAAAATATACATTTCCAATGTTCTGCAACAGAGAAAGTGAAGTGTATCACATGTGCTTGAACGTTTTTTTGGGGTTTGTTTTACATAATTGTGATTTATATTTCTAAATTACATTTATATTTTTATATTTTTAGACATTTATAAATGCTTTCTGTTTACATACATTTGGGTTCATACCCCCTCCCCCCAAAGAAAAACCCACAAATTCACTGACATTAATTGGCTTTGATCTGGGGGAGGGAGATAGAGAAGAAGGAAAGAGAGAGAAGGAGGGGTGAGCAGATGGAAGACCTGGATAGTTATTGCTGGGGATAAATACACTGCGAAACTATGGATTGCTTGTCGACTTTTTTTTTCTGTTGTGTACTGTATATATAACATAACATGGTGACAGATGTCAAAAAAAAAACCCACCCCAAAATATGTTGATAACTAAATAGAATTCATCTAAAATATGTTCATCCCCAACAAACAAAAAATCCTGTTCGCCCCCACTTGGGGTTTTGGTGTATCCTTTTTTAAAAAATCGATGGGGGGGGGGGAATCAAAATTATGAAACATGACTACGTTTGTAGGTAAATAGGTCATGTGATTACTAACACCTATGTATATTAATCAATGTCATCTTTACTGCCTAATATTAATACTGGGGGTGGGGCGAACCGACAAATAGTTGGGTGCGAACTGGCTTTGAGAGGAAACGTCTGGTACCCAAGCCATTGACGATAATTTGTTTTAAAAGGTCATAATAAAGTTTTATGTCAATTCACAGACATTGTACTCCACAATGATTATCACTTCTGAAAAAAATATTAATACAAAATAATAATTTTACTCCTATTTTGCAGTTGGTCCGAATTAATATTAGTCACGAAAAAACGTACAACACGTACACACCTTACCTACGTATATGAAGCCTACGGTACAACAAATAAGAAATAAAACAAAATTTCGATCCGCACATCAGTTTCTAATTATTTTTATTTCGTTTCATAATTAATGCAAGTTGAATACACTGTATTTTGATGTTATTTGTTTATTTTTAATTGTGTACCAAAACGACTTGCTAGACTGGTTTCCTTTTTCACGTAGGACCCTATTTTCGTGTGGCGTCACCTGGCGTTGACTTCACCTCGAAGCTCATTAGACCATCGCTACGTCAATCTATTTTTATGGACGTCCGAATGAGTCCCCTGTCCTTATTTTACATGCACTGTATACAATTATATTGGGTAACGATTAAACGACGTTCAAGTGCATATTACACGTGACCCCCCATTTTCTTGCAGGTAGATTAGATGTGAGGTGCCACACTTTTTATTGCTGTACTTCCTGGGCGTGTTGAAATGCTGCTTATATCAGTTTTATTAGTAAACGTTAACATTATCGGCAATAGGAATTGATTTGATCTATTAGAACCTGTAGTCTAAGGCATGTTCAGGTAGGCGACCGATTGCGGTCCGCTCGCAGGACTGGTTTTTGCGCTTAATACTGGCCTCAGTGGCTCAGTGGTTAAGCCATCGGACTACATGTGGTAGGTACAGGGTTCGCAGCCCGGTACCGGCTCCAACCCAGATTGAGTTCTTAAGGGCTCAATGAGTAGGTGTAAAGTCACTACACCTTCTCTCTCACTAACCACTAACCAACTAACAACTAACTCACTGTATTTGACAGACAGCCCAGATAGCTGATGTGTGTGCCCAGGACAGCATGCTTGAACCTTAATTGGAAATAAGTTGAAATGAAATTGCGCTTAATGTTAGATGCAATATATGATAGAAAACGACGGTATCGGTCAAACTGTTCAGAAGGGCTCGTAAATAAATGTTTTTTGTGTGTGGTGGTTGCAATGGTGTCAGTGGCTAAAATATTTTGATTGATGTCAGTAAATAGATGACTGACCTAATGGTGGTATTATAATGATTCATAGTAGGCTACTTGTGTGATTCGAATCACTTATTGAATTCATACAGCACGCATTGTCTGATGATAGTACATTAGATGACATTTTAGAGTTTTGCTTTCCTCTGAGACAATACTGAACCTGACAAACAATTTATTATATTTTTCTCTTCTCTTTCTCTATGTTTCTCTCTCAATAGCAGGATAATACATTCCACGACATTTAGGGTGACAGACCTATTGATTGTGATGCACTCCACCCCCTCCAAAATACATCACAAACACACAGACAACGAGAGAGAGAGAGAGAGAGAGAGAGAGAGAGAGAGAGAGAGAGAGAGAGAGAGAGAGAGAGAGAGAGAGAGAGAGAGAGAGAGAGAGAGAGAGAGAGAGAGAGAGAGAGAGAGAGGCAGGCGTACTACCGTATCCCATTAGCCGCAAGGTATCATTTATATACTTCACTTCCCCACAGATATGACAGCACATGCCAGTCTTTGGTACATGTATACCAGTATTAGCAGTAATGGGGCATCAACTGGGAAGCCGACGGGCGTGTGTGTGCGCGCGTGTGTGTGTGTGTGTGTTGAACAATGAGACTATAGTCCCTCCCATCATTCTATAAAACTGTTTTCCTTAAATAATTTCAGTTTGGTTTGACCTAACAAGAGAAGTAAAAGTGTTTTGGAAATAACAAAAAAGTACTGTGTGTGCTATTTACAAATCAATAAAAAAAAATTCCAGTAAATTCCATAGTATAAAAAAAGGCGTTCCCTGTGGCACAGACTATGGATAATTCGCCGAGTGGTCAAGATTTCATTCCGTGAAATCGGACAGAGATTCATTGGTATAGATTTTGCTATGGACTCTGCCTAATGCGAAGATACGAGCTTGGACCTTTTATTGTTCAGATTCCAAGGCACTTCCAGCATAAGTCTGGTTTTATCGAGACTATCACCACACCAACTTAATCTCCGCCAAATCTCCAAGCGCACCACATGCGCCATTAGTAACTTAAGCGCATTACTATTAACTTTTGGGGTTATTAACTTGCTACCACACCCTGCCATCCAAGTGAATAACACCACAGGTCATTTACCAGATAAAGATCAGTGATTTACACTCTCGCTTAGTTAAGCAAACACGCATGGTACGCATAATAAAATTGAAACGCGTATTAGGACGCTGAAGGAACTGTAACAATCGTTTTTATGCGCGCACCATCAAAGAGCGGCAACCTCTCTATCAATCAGCGAGACCTTGATGGCCATGTTTTTATGGTCTCGTTTGAGGACATGCGAATAGCATGTTTAGCAGAATTGTTCCGGATCACGGAAACAGCAAGTGTGCCTTTCTTCAGGGCCGTATCCACAGGGGGGGCAGTCCTC
>NC_054702.1:24452625-24562625 GCF_016097555.1 Gigantopelta aegis
TAAACCATGGTTTTGGACATTTGTGATTGCTAGCCCCGAACAGTCGCCTAATAATCACTGATTAAAAAATAATCACGTTTCTATTCTACTGATATCTACTATCATTGCATATTGGCGGAAATCCGCCAAAAGATTTCATTATTTTAAAAATTTGTTAATGAAAACTATACCTTCAACTACATGCCCATAACAAATTAAATACTTGCTTCTTTTTTTCTTTTTTTGGTTTTTTAAATTGGAAAATCTATAAAGGATAACCAAATGTCAACGTGTGATTTCACATTATTTATTAAAATACCAGCCAGAAAAGGTGTCTTAAATTCTCTCTCTTTTTTGTGTGTATTTTTTAGAATGCGAAAATAAAAAATTCGCCACATCACTATTGAATGGATCTTTAGACAGTCTATGGGAGTTTGATATACTGACCCATCTAGATGAAGAAGAAGAAGTTTGTTTTGTTTAATGACACCACTAGAGCACATTGATTTATTAGATGTCAAACATATGGTCAATAATGCTATTGGATGTCAAACATATGGTCGTTTTGACAGAGTCAAAGAGAGGAAACCCGCTACATGTTTCCATTAGTAGCAAGGCATGGTTCATATGCACCACCCCACAGACATGATAGCACATACCACGGCCTGTGATATATCAGTTTCGCTGCACTGGCTGGAACGAGAAATAGCCCAATGGGCCCATCGACAGAGATCGATCCTAGACAGAAAGAAAGAAATGTTTTATTTAACGACGCACTCTTTGACCGGCCTCCAATAGCCGGTGATTAATTAATCTATGTGCTCCAGTGGTGTCGTCAAACAAAACAAACTTTACTCTATACAGGCACTGGAGGGAATGCTCTAGCGCGATTCCACCAACCACCACACCTCCGATATACTCCGATATGGATGTGCGTGCGTGCGTGCGAATGTGTTCAGGAAAGGTAGGTGTTAGTAGTCGGTGACCTGTGTACTCACAGACACGTGTGCAGGAAATGATGCAGGGTAGGGTGTCTAGTCTCTAAGAAGTTTCTAAGAATTTCGGCATGCTCCCAATAATATATATATATATATATATATATATATATATATATATATATATATATATATATATTATATATATATATATATATATATATATATAAATAGCTTTGAGCAGGAGATTTCATCCCGAAACCACTTGCGACTGAGTTACTCTGCGTAGGAGCCAGTACTGGGATACGGCCCTAGAACCTACCAGACCAGCCTCAAATCACCATGCCACAGATTTGAACTTTAGACTGATCTTCTCCAACAGAGATAGGTCAGGCTTTAACGGGTCCTCAAGTACGTTTTACAATATAACTAGCTTTACAAAAAGAGAAAAAGAAGAAGAAAAAACCGAGAAAGAAATCTCGAGCAGTTGTATATCTGGTTAATTTAGATAAGTACTATCTAACAACTCCGCGTTTGACACCTTTTCAAATGACGGATGAAACGGCTGGTAGAAAAATACACCAGAGTGTTCTATCTCATTTCGCTTTGACCGACTAGCGAAATGCGCCAAAATACAAAAGTAGGCGCTCGCCAAAACTACAAGCAAGTCACGTTGCCCGTCAGTCTTGCTGCAAATAGACTGTGAACATATTCTGTGATGAATTATCCGCAATCTCGATGTTTTATTTAATAATGTCATTGGGGCCCCCCTAAATGGATTTTCTGGATCCGCCACTGATGATGACATAAGACAATTATTGTGCTGGGAGTCTAAGCAAATAAAAATTTTATCATTAAAAAAGGGGAAAAAGCCCAACAAAATCCACCCTCCTAAAAAAACACACCAAAAAAACCCCACCAAACAATCGAAACTAAGTTTTACTCTTTTCTGTTCTTATTATTACAACTACTGCCAGCATTTTTCTGTCTCTCTCCTTTTTCTTTTTTTCTTCAATGACAAGTGTTGTCGCGATGAACTGCGAGACATGTCTATGAGGTCATGTGGTTGGCGCCTCAATGTCGTAACAAGTTCGCCAAGTGCCCGTCTTCAGCCAAGCGCGTGCAAGCTCGAGAGACGACAAAATCAACCGTATGACTCTTCGCATTGATGGACAACTTACCATAGTTTTTACTCGCAATGCGTCAATAACTACAGCGGTTATTCCCAGTCTTGTCACGCTAAAGATGGAATTCAATTATAAGGCACTTTCTCGAAAGAAGTACAAAAAGTGGAACAAGTCTTCTTCCTTATTGGCTTGTATTTGTGTCAGGTTTCAAGCGTATTCAGGGAAGTGTGCAAGAGGGAGTTTAGACTGCGGGGGGGGGGGGGGGGGGGGGCGTTCTGGATTGGGGTTTTTTTTTTACAGAGGAGGGTTAGACATACATGGAAAAAAAAATTCAAATTCGAGCAAAAATTATTCTGATATTCGAGCAAAAATTATACTGATATTTGGGCAAAATGTGCTAAAATGCCCGAATCTGGATAACAATATTTAATCATATTAGCATTATTTCCAAACTACTATATAGGGTTGCAGACCATTCACTCCACATTTCTACATGGGTTATAAGAAATATTATCTCGCCTTCATATAAAATCTCATTGGTTGTGTGCCGTTGGACAAATCCCTTATACCCCTGTGGGCGGAGCCAAATTCTCTTATACCCCGTCTGTAATTTCCATGGGCGTATGGGGACTCTTTGATTTAGGGGGGCTGGAGGGGTTGATTTGGCCGAAATTTTACCCAGATAAAAACTGCCCGAATTTCCCCCACTGTTTTGCCACTGTTTTGCCCGAATTTGGGGGGGGGGGGGAATTGCCCCCCCCCCCCCCCCCGGGTCGTACGCCCATGGTAATTTCCAACATACGCCCATGGTAATTTCCAACAGTTTCCAGCCACCCCAGTTAATGCTAAAGCAATAATTAGATTGTAAATAACATTGATAATCAATCAAGTATACATAATTAATTTTATTTTTACTATAAAATACACTAGTTCAATACTTTTAAAAGCTGCAATGTTGAACTCGGCCACCTAATTACAGTCGTGGTGTTATTGTATTAATGCGCTATTAGCAAGAGTTGTTTTTTTTTTTTTTTTTTTTTTTTTTTTTTTTTTTTTACTACATACATTTCTGATAAAAAAAAGTTTTTAGTTTTTATTTTATTAATATCTGTTTCAGACAATTTCGTATTACAAAAATTTGAAGTTAAAAACTCGTTTATTGATGGAACTATTTTTCGTCACTGGCAAGTGGTTTCGTTCGCATCCGCGTGGTACGGCTCCGTTAATAAATTGTTAACAGTTATTGTCTGGCGTTATTTTGATTATTTGGCTATATGGTTTAACATGTCGGCAAGATAAATTCGTTGTAGAAGCATCTCTCGGGGTATATGGCTTTTTATGTACCCTCTGTGTGCTCTTTTACCCCCACGCCTTCGGCTCGGGGTAAAAGAACACACACAGGGTACATAAAAAGCCATATACCCCTCGTGATGCTTCTACAACTTATAGTGTGGGTAGAATGATTGAATACATGGGTTATAAGAAATAGTGTGGGTAGAATGATTGAAATACATGGGATATAAGAAATAGTGTGGGTTATAAGAAATAGTGTGAGTAGAATGATTGAAATACATGGGTTATAAGAAATCGTGTGGGTAGAATGATTGAATACATGGGTTATAAGAAATCGTGTGGGTAGAATGATTGAAATACATGGGTTATAAGAAATAGTGTGAGTAGAATGATTGAAATACATGGTGAAAACGTTTCAGGGAAGCTTATTTTGTCCGAATATCGATCGCTTTTCCTCGAATTTGAGGATTTGCTTCGAGCCTCCTCGGTGGACCCATTGGGTGCTTTTCCCCGCCCCAACCAGTGCCCCACGACTGGTATATTAAAAGCCATGGCATGTTCAGTCCTATCTGTGGTTAAGTGCATGTAATTTCGCCAGGTAATATCGTATACTGCAACAAACACCACTACCATTTCAATAAACTTATGCCACGACAGGTACATCAAAGACTGATGTATTCTGTTCTACCTACGAGAAGATGCATTTAAAAGACACCAACTAGCCATATTTTAAAATGTGCTGAGGTGTCGTTAAACAAATACCTCATCTTTTGTAAATAAACTTGAGTATTGTCTCTATAGCCTATAAACAGGGGTGGGACGTAGCCCAGTGGTAAAGCCTGATGCGCGGTCGGTCTAGGATCGATCCCCATCGGTGTGCCAATAGGGCTATTTCTCGTTCCAGCCAGTGCACCACGATTGGTATATCAAAGGCTGTGGTATGTGCTAATCTTATTATGCCGACAAGGTGTGTGTTTGTGGGGTTTTATATTTATTGTTACGTTATGGATAGTCGATGATATGGAAAACAATAATGCGCGCCAAACTACTTAACTACTCTCTCTACCCCTCCCCATATCTCTCTCTCTCTCTCTCTCCTCATGTGACACTCCTTGCTCTCTCTCTCTCTCTCTCTCTCTCTCTCTCTCTCTCTCTCTCTCTCTCTCTCTCTCTCTCTCTCTCTCTCTCTCTCTCTCTCTCTCTCTCTCACACACTTTTATTTTATTACTTTTTCACTGTTGTATTATAGAATGAACAAACAAAAATCTATAATTCTCGTCCCAGTTTTTCCAGTATAAATTGATCGTGTATTAGGGCAAGGAGTACACTGATTTAGAGTAATTTACGATAATCTAACACAACTTACCGTGCACAACATATAAATGAAGTACAATTCAACAGAATTAACGAAAATTGCCACGAAACAGCAAACAAATTGATTTTTTTTTGTACAGTGAGTCAGGGGCGGGACTGATAGCATTCCTGACTCCTCTGGTGAAGTATTAATACAGCGTGTGTGCTTGAAGGGAAACACTTTTGAAAATTAAAAACATCCATGTCATGATACGGTCACTCTTATCAAATTATGGTTGCAGACCTGTCTTTTGTAGTAAGGTTCAGCTTCTTCCACTGGCATAGCCAGGATCTTATAGTGTTGTTTGGATGTATGTATGTATGTATGTCGAGGTTGATGATTACATACATTGGTGTACGAATATCTAAATCCTATGTCTGGCCTCACAAGGTTGACGATTTGCATACTAGATATTAACCGACGCCCGCAAATTGGCCTACCACGATACGCTGTATTGAGGCATCCATAAAAAAAGGATCCCGCTTAACTCTGCAGGTATGTCTGGCTGTACAAGTCTGAGGTCGATCCCACTTACGTATGTATGCATGTATGATTATATAAAATTTAATAGTTTCAAAAAACAGTCTGATTGGGGGGGAGGGGGGGGGATGATCCGCGCCTCGTCCCCTTCCCTACGCCAGTGGCTGCTTCATAACATTTTACAGTTAATTTCGCAATCCAAAAAAAAAAAAAAATCAACTTCACCAAAACCTTTTTTGTTTCATTATTCACTTGCAAAAGCAAAATGTATTTGAGCTTTATATCATACACACTTGGCAAAGCTTTGCACAATTATCTGGTGTAGGCAGCTGTGGGTGACAAAATATTATGATTAAAGTAAAATAAACCACTAGCAACGATTTGCGTCTCAGACGCAGCTCTGCCGCTTTAGCTATAGCGTAAGCTTCTTTCTGGGACAAACGCTTTGGCAGTGATCTGACGTAAGCAATAAAACTGGTACACGCCGACACATTGACATAGATCGCTACTCTGTGTTAAAGGTGCAATGTCGCCTTCTCCTCATCATGTAACATTAAGTATTAAGATTTGAGTTTGGTTAACGACACCACTAGAGCACATTGATTTTTTATTAATCATCGGCTATTGGATGTCAAACATTTAGTCATTTTGACATATAATATTAGCGAGGAAACCAGCTACATTTTTTGTTCATTAGTAGCAAGGGATCTTTTACATGCACCATCTTACAGACAGGATAGCACATACCACACCAGTCGTGGTGCACTTTGACGTATCAGTGGTAAAGCGCTTGCTTGAGCACGGCTGGGACGATCCCTGTCAGTGGCCCCATTGATTTCTCGCTCCAATTGCACACATGACTGGCACATCAACTGTGGTATGTGCTATCCTGTCTATGGGATTTCTATGCCTGCTGCTAATCGCTAAGAGTAACAAATGCTTCAATATCATGCTCCTTAACCATATGTAAATAGCCAGTAAAATGTTTGCAGAGAGGCATTTAATATTTTCTATCGGCTGACAAATGCAGAAAGCTCATACAGTTCAGTTTTAAGCTAAAACAGTTTCATGCTTTTAACTACATGTAGCAGTAGGGTTGCAGAGAGGCATTAATATTCTTCGGATGACAAACTGCCCACAGTTCAGCTTTTCCCCACTCCATCCCCTCGCTAACTACTAGTATCCATCTGAACCTGCATCCTTAGCATTTTACGGGACAGACGTAGCCCAGTGGTAAAGCATTTGCATGATGCACGGTCAATCTAGGATCAATCCCCGTCGGTAGACCCAATGGGCTATTTCCAGTACTCTACAACTGGTGTAACAAAGACTGTGGTATGAACTATCCTGTCTGTGGGATGTGCATATAAAAGATCCCTTGCTGCTAATCAAAAAGAGTAGCTCATGAAGTGGCGACAGCCGGTTTCCTCTATCAATATCTGTGTGGTCCTTAACCATATGTCTGACACCATATAACCGTAAATAGAAAATGTGTTGAGTGCGTCATTAAATAAAACATCTCCTTCCTTAGCATTTTATCCATTTTCTCAACTGAAAGACCAGTCACAGGGAAGACCAGTTTATTACAATGAGTATGTTATAGCTGCTGTTAGGAACCTTTTGCAGGCTCAAGTAGGAAACCATGTATCAAGATGGGGTAGCTACATTAAAGTAGCACTGGTTAGAATGCAACCGGTGTCGGTGGCGTAGTGGTTAAGCCATCAGACATAAGGCTAGGAGGTACATGTACTGGTTTCGCAGCCAAACTCAACAACTCAATGTGTAGGTGTAAAACCACTACACCGACTTCTCTCTTACTAATCACTAATCCACTGTGCTGGACAAGCAGCCCAAATAGCTCAGATTTGTCCAGGACAACGTGCTTGAACCTTAATTGAATATCAGCATGAAAGTAACTTGAAATGAAATGGTTAGAATTCA
Organism: Gigantopelta aegis; assembly: GCF_016097555.1. Lineage (NCBI taxonomy): Eukaryota > Metazoa > Mollusca > Gastropoda > Neomphalida > Peltospiridae > Gigantopelta > Gigantopelta aegis. The sequence goes on from NC_054702.1 coordinate 24,459,735, forward strand.
CTGAGGTTCAAGATGATGGTATTGACAATGAATGAATGAATGAATGAATGAATGAATGAATGAATGAATAATGACACTCCAGCATGACCATATATACTCTTAAAAAAAAGTAGGGGAACCTTAAATATTAAAACATACGTTTTTACTACAGACATCCTAGTAAAGAACGTTCAGGTCTGTTTATCAACACACCGAAACACATTCCATAGTTTACACATGCATCACGCAGTTGCCCCGCACACGTGTGTGGGATGTCATTCTCGATTTTGACAATTTCCAGGAAGGTCCATTAATTACTGTGGAACATTATTTCTGTCAATCCTTTTCATTCTGTTGATCATACACTTGTTACTGTTTTGTTTTTAGTCATTTTTATTGTTTGAATTTTCGATTTTCCACGGCCTTTGTTACACCAATTTTGGAGCACTGGAACAAGAAATAGCCCAATTGGTCCACTGATGGGGATCGATCTTAGACTGACCATGCATCAAGCGAATGCTTTACTACTGGGCTACATCCCGTCCCTATATAGTATAGTAGTGCAGATAACAAACTTTGCATAACTCAATGAATAATTGGTCCTGAATATACAGACTTTAAAAAAAAAAAATTGTTTTCCCTTGCACTGTCATCCAGGGAAAAGATATGCATTGTCATGGGACCACTTTTGACCTGCATAGGAGGAAATACATTATTGACATTTTTTGTATTGCCTGACTTGTTCTTTTTAAAGCTACAGACTTTGGGAATACTTTTAATTGTGAAATATATAGAATAAGCCATTGTCTTGTTTTGCATCCTTACATCTCGTGTAGGCTCGGGGGTGTCGTGGTTAAGCCATCGGACTTGAAGCTGGTAGGTACTGGGTTCTGATGACGATACCAGCTTCCACCCAAAGTGAGTTTAACAACTCAGTGGGTAGGTATAAGGACACTACACCGACGTCTCTCTCACTAACCACTAATCACAAAATCACTGTCCTCAACAGGCAGCCCAGATGGGTGCTCAGGAAAGCGTGCTTGAACCTGGATATAAGCACAGAAATAAATAAAAGGAGGATCTCACCCACCTCTGATGAACTAATCTGGGAGTAACAGGGCTTGAAATTCGCCAAAAAATATGGTGGCCCAAAAAATAATAATGGAAATTAAGGTAAGTGAACCACGAACCATGATTTGATTTTAATGTGAAATAAATATATGCAATACAAATATTAATAGTGGCTCATAATATTATATTATAGCTCTAAAGAAGATCGCCCAAATAATATTATTAATGCCATTATTTTTTAATATTTAAGTTGCCCAAACGGGACATTGGTCGCATTTGGCGACTTGGCCACAGGCCGTTTCGAGCCCTGAGTAAGGAAAGGAAAGAGAGGGAGAAGGGAGAAAAAAAGGGAAGAGAGGGAGAAGGGAGGAGAGAAGGGAAGAGAAGGAGAAGGGAAGTGAAGAAGGGAAGAGAAGAAGGGAAGAGAGGGAGAAGGGAAGAGAAGGAGATGGGAAGAGAAGGGAAGAGAGGGGAAGAGAGTGAGAAGGGAAGACAGGGAGAAGGGAAGAGAGGGAGAAGGGAAGAGAAGGGAAGAGAGGGAGAAGGGAAGAGAACAAGGGAAGAGAGGGAGAAGGGAAGACAGGGAGAAGGGAAGAGAGGGATAAGGGAAGAGAAGAAGGGAAGAGAGGGAGAAGGGAAGAGAGGGAGAAGGGAAGAGAAGGGAAGAGAGGGAAGTAGGAAGGGGAAACAATGGGACAGGAAGCAATGGAAACCAGTGAAAACAAAATGAATAGTCGTGCACCGATACCCGAGGCGTGTTCAGGGGGGCGAGCAATTGCGGTCACTCCCTAGGCTGAGTTTTACACTTAACATGAAATGAATATCATAGAAGATAATGGTGCCAGTAAAAATATTACGTGAGCGCTTGTCCTCCTAAACACGTCACTGGGAAGATGATTAAAGTTAAGGTTTAAAGTTTGTTTTGTTTTACGACACCACTAGAGCACATTGATTAATAATCATTGGCTATTTAGGGCTAGCTCTGGCACTCACCAAATTCATCAACTGTGAACTTTGAAAGCAGTTGGCAAATTTTATTTTTATTTGGCGAAATAATTTAATGTAATAACTGATATTTTTTTAGACAATGACTGTTGATTTTTGTAATTATTGAAGTTTAATGGACAATTTGACCAAATATTTTGCTCACCCATAGCTAGCCCTGCTATTGGATGTCAAACATTTAATAATTTAGTCTTAGAGAGGAAACCCGTTACATTTTTGTATTAGTAGCAAGATATCTTTTATATGCACCATCCCACAGACAGGATAGCACATATAACGGCCTTCGATATACTGGTTGGAACGAGAAATAGCCCAATACAGGAATCGATCGCAGACTGACCTCGCATCAGGCGAATGCTTCACAACTAGGCTACGTCCCGCCCCTGAGTAGGACCAATTTCAGGGTTTATTGCAACCCAGGCGGACACTATCAGGAAGTTAAATCCACTTCACCTACTAATTTACAGGAAAAGTCATGCAGTGTCAGCTACTCTTGATGCTGATGTTGGAACCAGTGGCCTGACAGGAAGAACTGCTACTTTAAATGTCCAGATACAATCTTAGACAGGAAGGTATTAAAAGTTTGACCACTGGGATTGGAAATCTGTCTAGTCTCAGGGTGATGGTAGAACGCGTTCCCCGAGTTCTCGGTCGACTCTTGATTGGTATGAACTGTCCTGTCTATGGTGGAAGTGAAAACTAAAGATCTCTTAATGCTTTTTGGAAGGAGAATCTTAATAGGTAGTACGAAACCAAATAACTTCTGGCTGAGTCAAAGTTCGAGGTTCACCCAATTTTTGATAGAGAAGTGAACACCACAAGTCCTGTGATTGGTGATAAATGTGAGTGTGTTGGTTGTAAAAAGACATATATGTAGTTTCATCTGGGCAAAAAATGTATACAATTTTATTTCATCTAGTACCACTGTGTCAAGTAGCCTTGTGCTTGAAATGTGTATGGGGTACCTGTTAAAAACGTACTCGAATTTTGTGCAGAACTAGGGTAGTCATACAAATGTAGATGCTACGGTACCCATTATCTCAGAAATGAGCAGCTTGACCCCCAATTTTTTTCTGATTCACTTTAAGGATGAGGGGTGGTAGTATTTATATCTGTGGCATTTATGTCCATTGATACACTGCAGGTAGAAGTTTTAGCCACATATGTTACTATTGTCATCTATGGGATTTGATTTGGTAGTATACACCTTATAGAGGTGCTAGCGAGTTTTACTGTTCTTTCCACACAAACATTAAAGCACACTGATTAACTAATCAATGACTACTGGATGTCTAACATTTCATAATTCTGACACATAGTATTCAGGGGGAGGTGGGGGGATCTAGCTCAGTCGATATCTAGCGCTCACCTGAGGTGCTTGCATCATAGGATCGAATCACCTCAGTGGACCTGTTCTCTTATTGCATTTTCCCCCATCCCATCCAATGCCCCATGATTAGTATATGAAAGTTTGTGGTATGTGCTGTTCTGTCTGTCTGTTAGCTAAGTGTTTATAACACGACTGTCACAAATTACCAAATAGTGGTGTTGTTAAACAAAATAAACGTTTATTTCTTCAGAGTAGACCGGTACATATTTTTCATTAACAGCAAAGGATCTTTTATATTCACTTTCCCACAGACAGGACAGCACATACAACGGCCTTTGTAACTGTGTTTGTAGTTTGCATTAATAATTAATGCTATTTCTTGTCCCAGTCAGTGCACCACAACTGGTATATGAAAGGCTGTGGTTTGTTCTATCCTGTCTGTGGGATGGTGCATATAAAAGATCCCTTGCTACTATGCAAAATTACCAAATGTTTGATATCTAATAGCCGATGATTAATAAATCAATGTGCTCTAGTGGTGTCCTTAAACAAAACAAACAAAATTCTGCAACTTCCAAGTGTTTAATTACCAGGCGCGGATCCGCTGCTCACGACATAACCCCCACACCCCACCCCACCAACAAACACACCACCGCCACTATTTTAAATTGCATTAACCGACACTATACGACTTTCAGTATATAACTACTACCACACTCCCAGGAAAAATATTGCATTTGTGCTAGATTAAACTCATGTTATGCACCAAATAGCCGTAATTTAAAATGTTCTCAAGTGTGGTTAAACAAATATTAATTTCATGTCTACTGTGAAGTCAGACAGATGTGAAATATTTATAAGTGCAGGTCAGTAAAGTTATTCATTGACTCTAACCATAAGTAGGGGCAGGATTTAGCTCAGTTGGTTGAGTGCTCGCTTGAGGTGCTTGCGTCACAGGATCGAACCACCTCGATGGATCCAGTAAACTGATTAGGATTTTTATCGTTCCAACCAGTACACCACAACTGGTCAAAGGCTGTGGTATGTGTTTTCCTGTCTGTGGGAAAGTACATATCAAAGATCCCTTTCTGCATTAGGAAAAATGTAGCAGGTTTCTTCTGATAACTGTGTCAGAATTATCAAATGTTTGACATTCAATAGCCGATGATTAATTAATCAATGTGCTTCAGTGGTGTTGTTAAACAAAACAAACGTTAACTGATCATAAGTTGTATTATTACTAGTGTTACGTACACCCAGCATCCAATGCAATACAGGGGCGAGACATAGCCCAGTGGTAAAGCATTCGCACAGTCAGTCTGAGATCGATCCCTGTTGGTGGATCCACTGGGCTATCTATCGTTCCAGCCAGTGCTCCACAACTGGTGTAACAAAGGCCATGGGATGGTGCATATAAAAATCCCTTGTTGCTAATTGAAAAGAGTAGCCCACGAAGTGGCGACAGCAGGTTTCCTCTCTCTATATCTGTATGGTCTTTAACCATATGTCTGACGCCATATAACCATAAATAAAATGTTTTGAGTGCGTCGTTAAATAAAACATTTCCTTCCTTCCAATGCAATACAGTGAGTGGTTAGTGACAAATTAAATAAGTAAACATCAGACGGTTACCAAATCCAGGTTTGAGGATAGAGTTGGGTGAAAAACTACATCAGATGGTTACTAAAAAGATATCTTTTATATGCACCATCTTACAGACAGAGCCTTTGATATAGCCTATCAGCAAAAAAAGGTTGAGGATGAGTTGGGTAAAAAACTACATCAGACGGTTACCAAATCCAGGTTTGAGGATAGAGTTTGGTGAAAACTAAAAGTTATTGTTTATTTTGTTTAACGAAAAAAAGAAAACAATATTTTATTTAATGACACACTCAACACATTTTATTTACGGTTATATGGCGTCAGACAAATGGTTAAGGACCACACAGATATGAGTGGGGAAACCTGCTGTCACCACTTCATGGGATGCACCATCCCACAGACAGGGTAGTACATACCACAGCCTTTGATATATCAGTTGTGGTGCACTGGCTGGAACGAGAATGGGTCCACCGACGGGGATCAATCCCAAACCGACCGCACATCAGGCGGGTGCTTTAAAACTAGCCTATCAGTTGTGGTGCACTGGCAGGAAAGAGAAATAGCCCAATGGGTCCGCCTTGCCATTGGGCTATGGTTTGCTTTGTTGAACGACACCACTAGAGCACATTGATTTATTAATCATCGGCTATTGGCTGTCAAACATTTGGTAATACTGACATATAACTCGCTATATTTTCCCATTAGTTACTGTAGCAAGGGGTCTTTTTATATGCACCATTCCACAGACAGTATAGCACATACAACGGCCTTCGATATACCAGTCACGGTGCACTGGCTGCAACGAGAAATAGCCCAATGGGTCTCCGACGGGGATTGATCCTAGACCAAGCGTGCATCAAGTGACCGCTCCCCAACAACAAACCAGAAAAACACAACACCCCTCCCCCCACCACCACCCCTTCATCCGTCAGTGCATCATTTGATCATTGTGCCTGTAACTCTTGAAACAAATCAAATTAACATGGTGGATTGAAATGCTCGATATAAACTCAATTAGTAAAAAGTGGGATTTATTGATTTAGTGGAACAGGAATGTGTTCAGTCATAGGATAGTGTTTTCACATTGACCTGATATTTGGGTTAAACAATTGGATTTGTGAGAGACCACTGGGGATAATCACGACAAACCCAAGCCATTTGTCTTCTATGTGCGGCTAGTCATAACCTTGTCAAGTCCGGGTGTTTGAGTGGCATATAGCACGGGAATATAGCGAAACAGTTAGTTTTTGTGCATTATATATTGGTTAACGACGACTCTTCCCCCCCTCCAAGCTAATCGTCTGATCATCAAGTTTAATTAAATAATAAAATACAGACTCCGATTTAATTTGTTGTTCTGTCATAGGCCCGTCGGAAGCAGGCACAAGTGCAATTTTTAAAATTTAATTATATATACACAGCTAAAAAAAGAAGAAAGATTGTGGCATATAGTCCAAGCCAATGGAAAAGTGCATATAAAAAGTCCCTTGCTGCTTTATCGGTTGGCGTGGCGACAATGGGTTTCCTTTCTAAACCAAGTATCGAAACAATCGTCTCAGACAACAAATGGCAGTAGTTATTTTTTAAATGTTCTTAGACCAGTATTTAACAACACCGAGTAACGGGAAGTAGCCAGTGGTGAAACGCTCGCTTGGTGCATGGTAGGTCTAGGATCGATCCCTGTTAATGGGTCCATTGGACCATTTCTCGTTCCAACCAGTACACCATGACTGGTATATCAAAGGCAGTGGTATGTGCTATCCTGTCTGTGGGATGATGCATATAAAGATCCCTTGCTACTAATGGAAAAATGTTGCAGGTTTCCTCGATAACACTAATTACCAATATCAAAATAACCAAATATTTGACATCCAATAGCTGATGATTAATACATCAATGTGCTCTAGTGGTGTCATTGAACAAAACAAACTTTAACTTGCTATTTGACTGGTCCCCGGTGTGGTCATCTAGTTTAACGTGAAGCACACAAACCAGTCTAGCGAGCAGGGTTTTTTTTTTCTGCTTGGCCTGGCTCAATTGAGCTCAGGTGTCATTAAACTAAAATATTCTTTCCTTTCCTTTTCCTTTCCAAGAGGGAGATATAAAACACCAAACAGGCAGAAAAATAATTTTAGCAAAAACAAAAAACAAAACAAAATTCAATATCTTTCACACCTCATTTATTTCAGAAATTCAACTTGATGAAATATATCCTGAGCCTCCTCAAGCAAACAGCTGATTTTAATTTTACGCAAGAAAACAATAAATTGTGAGACACATGCAAACGTGGCACTTCCGTCGGTTTGCCTGCAAACGTTGTCTCAGAGCGCCAAACTCAACACTCGCTCACTTTGGTAGGTCACAAATTGCCAAACTCAACACTTGCTCACTTTGGGTTGGTCGCAAATTGCCAAACTCAACTCTCGCTCACTTTGGTAGGTCACAAATTGCCAAACTCAACACTTGCTCACTTTGGTAGGTCACAAATCGCCAAACTCAACTGTTGTTCAACCTGTTCATTCATGAACATAAGACACCAACATCTGACTGTTTTGGGGGGGTTTCTTTCTCCTCCCTTTGCTCAAGCTCTCAAAAAATATGTCATGATTTGAGCAGGAACACAAACGTTCTCTTTCAAACCTAGCCTCAAAATAGTATTTACGTTAATCGTCTCCAACAATGATATTCTATTTATTACTCGACTATTCCAAACCCGACAAAATAAACAAAAAACTAAAAATATTTTTAAAAAAGAACGAGTCGGGCAATAAAAAAAATGTTATACAAACATTTCAATTTTTATATAACATTCAATTTTTATATAACAACCCTAAGTAAAACATTTGATCACTGAGTGATGAAATATTAGCTCCGACAAAACATTAATTTACATACATATTATTTATAAACCCTTCTACCCCCACGGTTCCCACAATAGACGGATTAATGTAAGATTCTGGGTCTGTCTATTGTGGAGAATGGGGGTACAAAGATTGGGGGTACAAAGATTCACATTCAATGAAGTTACATAATATTCAAATGTTAAATGGTTACACTGACAACAAAAATAGTAAAAATGTTCATTGTGCCATCATAAATGTTGTATGATGGATGCTGTAGACAAGGTGTCTATGTAATGTGGCAAAAAAGAGATGAACATCGACATAACTAGAAAGACATGTAGGTTCCAGGTATGCAAGGTGTAATTAGACATCATTATTAGCAATATAATACAAACATCATATCAGTTATCTACAGGTAAAATAGCATCTCTGTACAAGACAAATCCAAGGGATGTACGTGGATTACGCAAAGATCCACATACAACTTGTGCTCACCAGTCAATTTTTTTTTTTAATTTTTTTTTGCGAATCGTTGGATATCGATTCCAGCAACCTTTACAAACTATGTGTCCGTATTTTGGAAGTAGAAAAAACATCAATGTTACACACACTTGACTCTCTCAAAATAGATTTTACCAAAACTATTTTGCTAAATATACTACTCAACCTTAGCTAGGGACATACCAAACATATGTCATGATAAACAATGTGTCCATATCTTAAATTTGCACAACAGGTGACCAATGAGAAATGCAGTTTGGATGTTTCATATACATCACCACAGTAAGGCAAGACTACAGTTAAATACATGTGTATGTCATCCATCGAATACAACACATGCTTTACATGACTTTTTTCTTCTCAAATATCCCTAGTGTAAGTTGAGCATTATTTTTTGTCAAATCCAAGACCATGTGGCATTTGAGTGTAAAAAATCGTTCCAGTAGGAAATCACGCTAAAAAGCTCCCTTATTTTTAGAAGACAAATTTCAGACTTCCCAATTCTGATTATCTTCCATCTCACAAATTAGGCATTTCAGTTCCTGGGCAATTCATTTACGAAAACTGGATTATATTCATGGACGTATGTATATACTGCCCATATCATGGTGGTTATCAAAACATTCAACGCATAAAGAATACTTCTCGGGAATTTCCCTGAGACTATTCTTATCATAAAACGTAATCTAGAGTCTTGAAATATTATCATGGAGTATGGCCCCAGATCACCCTTCGTTAAGCGTGCAATGCATGCCGCACAGCTTCTTATGTCACAGAATGAAAATCTAGCTCCTTTTGTAAATTAGAAAGTGCCGAAGTCTGCAATTCCCCATGAGCCGTGGCTGATGAAACTGCCAGGCTCGTTTGCAGCACAACGTGGAGCTGGGTCATCAGCAAGACCTTAGGGGAATCGCTTGATGATTAAACCACATGCATTCCAATGTGGAAATAACACACTGTACCACAGTGGAGTGACTTCAGGTCAAGTCGGCACTGTCAAGATGGATTGCATCACGTACACAGGATGTAACACAGGAGCTGCTCCAGATCAGGTCACATGGGAGGGTGGGTGGTGGTGGTGGTGGTGGTGGTGGTGGGGGTGTTATTTCTTTTCTATACCCACCACCCATAAAATAAAATTGTATTTAAATTGGAGTATGCAGTCATAAACTCATAACTGAAAATTGTATTTAAACTGAAGTATGCAGAGCCATAAAATAATAACTGAAAATTGCATTTAAATTGAAATATGCAGAGCCATAAAATAATAACTGAAAATTGTATTTAAATTGAAGTATGCAGAGCCATAAAATAATAACTGAAAATTGCATTTAAATTGAAGTATGCAGTGCCATAAAATAATAACTGAAAAATGCATTTAAATCTAAGTATACAAGGGCATTAAACAATAACTGTGGTACCTCTTGCCCCCCCCCCCCCCCCCATGTGATAAATATTACAACAGCCCTGATTAAATCTTGTGGCATGATAATAGCATATACACACAAGAAGTCTTAACAGAATTCTGTGCATACTGTGTCACATTCTGCATCATGTTTTTAATTGTATACATTACCAGCTTGAATAGATTACCCATTATTTTAATACCCTTGATATGATGCACGATTAAATAATCAGTCTGAATGGAATAAAAGTTATTTTATTGCTCATGATATGACGCATGATTCAATTACCAGTCTGAATTAGATATTAGTTCTTTTAATATTCATGACATGACGCATGATTCAATTACCAGTCTGAATTAGATATTAGTTCTTTTAATATTGACATGACGCATGATTCAATTACCAGTCTGAATTAGATATTAGTTCTTTTAATATTCTTGACATGACGCACTGTTAACACTATTGTTGTATTTATTCTAGTCTTGATATTACTCTACATTCTTATAGTCTAGTCCTAAAAAACCCACCCTACATCACATACGGTTTAGTGTGTCTAGACAATGTGACACTGTGTCACACGAGTGGAGCTTGGTCGTGACATAAGGTATTAAATGTTATAATATAATAGTTGTCATAAAACCGACCCTGTCACACTATGACACAAGATTTACATGGCTTTATCGACTAACCTATGTCCACATTACGTTGCATACAGACTAGCTTAGTCACGATGCTGTATCACGTAATAATGCATATGTCATGAAATATTATTATACTGTGCGTCACGTCATGAAATCAAGCTTTATGCGGCATCTCATAATAAAAGAGTAATAATATGAATTTTCCATCAGGCGCGAAAGTCAACTGATATTTTGTACATCACACACAAGAGTTGGTTGTTTGATGGTGTGAGAAATTGCATTACCACACTGTTAAACATAGCAAGATTGGGGAATCCCTCCAATGTCAAATGAGGTGAAGGGCCGGGTGCAAAAAACATTTCTACTGGCACATTTCAACAAAATGGGCACCTACAGTATTTTGAAATAACCTAACATATATTACATGTACACGTATGACTTTCTTGCCCTGAAATTCCAACCAAAAGAGATTTTACAACTCCCCAACTTAAAACAAATAAATTCATTCATTATATTCATCCATTAAAAACTGCATTTTCGTGATACCTGAAGTGGGTGCTCAGCCCAAGCACCCACCCCTCTAATCCATGACCGAGGTAACACTGTACTGCATACACATCGCTGCTCAGTTCTACTGGAGCTAAAGATTTCTGCATAACACCATGCACCAGTCTAGTCATTTAGGAACGAGGTGTGGTATCACACACTGTCTGCCATCTGGTGCATGCCACTTGATCTCATCAGTCACTGTGAATGTGATGCATACAACATGCTAAGTCCACATGTTGCATACATCCTGTGTGTGAGTAAGCATTTTGCACTATGAAAATATGTAGAAATTTAACTCTAAATAAATATATATATATATATATGTATAATGAATTCTATATTTATGAAAATACAAAGTGGTATCTGGTGCCATTTATCAGCAAAACTATTAGACACACAAAAAAGAAAAAAAAAGAAAGAAAGAAAAAGAAAAGAAGTTATGACATTTAGGTTTATACAAAACAAGACACTTCTATATGAACGTCATGATATGAAGAACACATTTTAAATGCAAACAGACAATTGACCACTTTTTGACCCTGAGCAATAGTGAACAGTTTTTTTTCGGCCTACCAGTACATTGAAGAGGTGCCAATGTTTCAGATATCATACAACAATGAACAGAGAACAATAAACACGTATGTTACATGGCACCAGGAAGAAATGAAATGGAAGTAATATTATCAGAAAACAAAATTAAACAGCAATACATCCATGACAGTTGTATTAACCCTCCTATTACAAAAATTAATGTCCATCTTGGCCTTTATGAAAATAGGTTTACTGGCACACAGATCCTGTATATGTAGTGGAACATATTTTTTGGTCAGGAAACTTTTACATATTCAGGTTGTAAAAAATAGGCCCTAAGTGTACTCCATCTTTTACTTACCCCCACCCCCCAAAAAACCCAAAATCTCCACCAAAACAGGTGCTAATGAACATTATAATTCATCTAAAGGATAAAAAAAAACCCAGAGCAGGGGCCTAATTCAATAAACTCTCACAACTTAGCTATCTCGCAGTGCAATGCTAAAAGACTTGCAAAGAGGATAATTTGTTGTCTAGCAGAGCCTAAGAGAACTTTGTGAATTAGGCCCCAGGGCCCATATTGGAAGTTATCTTAGTTCTGTGGTAATGTAAAATCATTGTAGGCTATGGTGTGTGTTGTAGTGACATCATATCCTATAATGGTCTTACGATATCGTAGCTCTAAGATTCCTTGAAAATCTGTAGGCAGATGAATACCAGACAGGGACAAGATTAGTGTGCCTAGTAAACCTAGCATAATAAGCCATTCATGTGACTTAAAGGGACATTCTTGAGTTTGCTGCAGTTTTTAAGATGTTATCGACTAACAGACTTTTTAACGATTGTAATTACAATTACATTTTTCTGCATAAAATATTACTGGCTGTATATTAAACATGTTTTTGATCGTTCTAATATTTGTACTAGGTTAATTTAATTTTATTTCCTAAAATATTATTTTTTTCGTATGTACGAAATTATTTGAAGACAAAATCCAGTTTGGGCTTCTTACAAATATTAAGATGACCAGAAACACATCGAATATACAGACACTGATATTCTAACAAGAAACTATATTTAATATGTAAGTTTAATTGTAGAAATATTTTTATAGTCGGAACCATCTTACAATGCAACAAAGTGAGGAATGTCCCTTTAAATAATGTAAGGTGATCCTTAGGAAGAAAGGGTTAGCATCTCTTGAGACAGTTCCTATGAATAAATCTTTTCAAGTGAGTACCAGTAGAAATAATATAACACAACCTGTAATACATGGCCATCTCTCATGATTACCAACACATCCACTGGTAAAAAGGATTAACCAAAATACAGTACATACAAGAAAACTGAAAATTTTACACAAAAAATGCTAGTTTTATAATTACCTGTAAGATGCTAGTATGTTTTTTCATTCATGAAATAGAATTTTACAATCTCAAAAAAGATTGATAGAAAACTGGATTTAAGAGAAAGATAATTTTAATTTCAGAATTACCATACTTTCATGGTGTTCTGCAAGGGTATAATGTTATTCAAATAGTTCTACATGGGGATGGAAGAGAAAGGGAAAAAGAACTATACTGATGGAATAAAGTTAGGGAACACTTAATAGCAGCAAATGTTTACTGCAACCAAAATCCTCATCGATAATATCAAGAAGTTAACCATGCATGTTACTGGCAGTCAATACAGAGCACTGACATTCAGTCTCACATAGCCTCTGGGGGGGCGGGACGTAGCCCAGTGGTCAAGTACTCGCTCTTTGCACGGTCGGTCTAGGATCGATCCCCGTCGGTGGGCCGATTGGGCTATGTGTCATTCCAGCCAGTGCAACACAACTGGTATATTAAAGGCCGTGGTATGTGCTATCCTGTCTGTCGGGAAGTGCATATAAAAGATCCATTGCTACTAATGGAAAAATGTAGTAGGTTTTTCTCTCTAAGACTATATGTCAAATTTACCAAATGTTTGACATCCAATAGGCGATGATTAATAAATCAATGTGCTCTAGTGGTGTTGTTAAACAAAACAAACTTCTTCTTAACCATGCATGTTACTGGCAGTCAGTGCACAGTACTGACATTCAATCTCATATAGCCTCTGTGATGATATACAGCCCTAATGGTGAATAAAATCTGATCTTGAAAACCATGTGTTCCCGTATTTCTTTCCATCAGTATATTAACCTGCCCATATTCACCAACAATTCAGGCACATCCATCCTGGGCATGAACTGTTATTTGAACACAACATACATAATAAGTCTAAATTCATGTTTATTTAACCACCGATTCCACAGGGAAATGACTCTTGACCTGTTGACACCAGGACAGCCCTCTGTGAGGTGATGATTTAATAAAATGTGCATTATGGGCCATTCCCCCTTCACCATTAGCAGCTGGGCTAATCTACACACTGATCATTGCCGTACTTCACAGAAGAGCCGAGATGTGACTGCACATCATTTGACCCAAGTTAAACATAGGAGAGGGACTTTACAAGAAAGCACATAAGAACATTTACATATTTTAAGCAATATAACCAGATTTTGTAGGCTGTGAATTGGCTTATCATTTTGTCACAGGTATACTACAATACATTTACTGTACTACAAACTGATTTTGAGTATTTTTGACAAGCTGGATCAAAGTGTGCTTTGTGAAATTTGTGCTAGAATCTGATTACCAACTGCCAGCAGAAAGTTGGCCAACTCAACATAAGTCTGAACCTAGCATAAAAAAGTATTAAATTGTTCGTGGGGAATTTGTTTTATATTTCTGTAACAGATATTATGTAACAAACTTTTTTTAAAAACTAAATTCTCAGTTATTTGTATGTTTTTTAAAACTTAGTTTCAATTTGAACTGATCACTATATATCGATTTTAAACACTTGAAAATAGAAACTGATTCAAGAGATGATATCAAAACTCAACTTGACCAAAATAAATAAACCCAATCAATATTACATAATCACATAATAAGTGTCCATTAAAATGTATTTTCGTTAGTTATGTTAAAAATAACCAGTATATATAGCAAATGCTTATTAACACTGACAAATTAGAAAAAAACCCAATGCTTATATGAGGTGTCAAAATATATAAGTGACACAGTTCATCCAATGGCAAGTGAAAAAACCATAAAAACTATATGCATTATTAACACCACGATATACTGATCAAATTTTAACATACATGTATTCATAAGCAAGTCCATTGTTATAGGGTATAATATTTCAAAACAAGTAGAGCCAAATTTACAAAAAGCCTTTTCTTTTGTTTTTAAACGCAGGTGTTTAAGCATTGTAAATGTATGTATAGTTACGTGCATTAAGGCTAAAATACAGTAGGTTTTGTAAATCTGGCCCATTATCTCTAATGTAAAAAATAAGTAACGACCAAGTCAAAACAAATACTTTCAAATAAGGACTCAGCTTGAAAGTCAATAATGAACACAAATCACAATTAAATCATTTTGATATATGGGATCAATTTCACAAAACATCATAAACCTAGTTTTGCACGTAAATGTAAATCTACGACAAAACGACAATTTACATTATTACTAACAGTACAACTAATATAGTTTGAAGTATACATATTTCATTTTCTTTTGTCCTTACAATGCTCCGTAATGCAGAGTTCGACAAATCCGCTAGCCCGACGCCCGTGGCTAGTGGTTTTTAAGTTCGGGCTAGTGATAAAACGCAAAACCACTCCCTCCTTATCGCTCGATCGTGTTTTTGTTTTTTTTCTCTCGGCTGAAATTTCATTTAATAAATTTGATTGTGATGTTTGTCATCGAATAATATCAACAACGCAATCAGTATATAATAATAATGCACTTGAATTAGGTCTGCAAACTGCAGTAACATGCTATCTCTACATCGCCACAGTTACAGCATGCATTGTTTATTTTTGCCCTTTCAAGTTTCTGGCACAGGAAATAAGTCTAATGACATGTGTGTTTTGATTGGTTGGACACGTCACATAGTAGTTAATCTCGCACATATGTTTTAGGCCAAGAACTTGGAAATCGCCAATCGCGATGACAGGTTAATCTCAATCAAGTAAACCTCAGTTATGCTTTGAATTTCAGTTTGTTTTAGTTACCTATTGTTTTCTAATTTAACACTTCGCTAACATGTGGTTATCGGCAATCAGGAAAACAATTTACTTTAATGATAACCGCACATGCAATGACTCTGCTTGGCCTATTACGTGTAGCAGTCTGGATAATGTGTCACAGCTGCATAATATACCTTTTTTGTTCATTAATTAACAACGGATTAGATGTCGCCATTATATTCTTTTGATATCAGTCTGACACGGGATAATGCCCTGTATTTGAGCAATTGGCATCACCGTTCCTGGCGACATAAATAGTAGGGCCCTAAATGTATAACCCACTACCGAATACACTGAACCATCTATTACCGTGTGTCACACTGTCGTGCCCTCATTTAAATTTAATTATTTTGATAGTGGTTTTCGATATCAACCATGAGTTTGCTCAATTATTTTTCCCCGGACGGAGGGCAAAAGCGAAAACGGAACAATGACAGTGGATCACACTTGACAAAAAACCAAACGTACAACACGACAAAAAACTGAAAGTTACAACATGATTTAAGTGTTTGTTTTATTTTACTGTTATACTCGAAAATGTGTTATGTTAAAAAAATTATATAAACTAGCTCTGTGGCTAGTGACTTTTAAAAATATTTGTCATACTCTGCGTAATGATGTTATTTTCTGCATGAAATAAATGCCCACATGTAAACATTTGACTGGTATAACCATTAGCTGCAAATGTAAACTTATTTTGTGAATTTCGCTCCTGCTCTTTACAGTAGAAATATTTTGTGCAATTTAATATCAGTACACTGTACTTAGTAACATAATTACAGTCTTTGAGATAGTGTGGTTCCCAGCCAAGGCTTTCAGGTATTATTGTGTGCCGACAGGTACCAGTACCAGTCTAGGCTATTACATAGTGTGAGCCAACCAGTCTATGGACTTAAATATTGTATGTACATGTCTGTCTATGGTTTATAATAGTGTATGTCTACCAAACTATGGACTTTAAATACATTGTGTGTACCTGTCTTATGGTTTTATAAAAATGTATGTCTACCAGTGTATGGATTTAAAATTTATTGTGTGTACTAGTCTATAGTTTTATAAAAAGTGTACGTCTACCAGTCCATGGATTTTAAATGTATTGTGTGTACCTGTCTATGGTTTTATAACAGTGTATGCTGACCAGTCTACTGATATATTATGTGCCAACCATGTTATGAGCTTACATGATAGTCTACCATTGTACACCTACCATTAGAAAAGAGCAGAATTATAATGCTACTTAAGAATATGATACTGAGATGAAAATAAAACATCCCTTTCTATCATGAAGTGTAAACAGCAGAAGACAAAACTGGACTGTATAGCTCAATGATATTTGATAAATATTTGTTTTGACTGGATGTCATACAAAACTTTAAAAAAACAAAAATTGTCTATTTTATCTCACCTTTCCTGAAAGAAAACAGTTTAGTTTTAAAATATCTAAAAAATAGATTATATATATATACACATATACTCCACAAAATTAATTATGTGCTGCTAGATATATTCTTTATGTACATGGTACAAAATACATTAGGTTTTGGTTTTACAAAGCAACACTGGTTAAAATTAACTCAAACAAGGTTTAGTAATCATCTGTGATGAAAACTTGCTGATGTACTATAATGCTAGGGTCTAACTACCAACTGCCAGACCAGAGTTGGCCAACTCGACAGTTGCATTGTAATTTCTCCAACTCCTGACTTCAAATGGGTGTACTCAGATTAACAACTAATGGGTTGTGAGAGCGCTCAAAACTAGCAACTGCATATAGTCATAGAAGTCATGATAGCATAAAATTGACCAACTTTGTGCTGGCAGTTGGTAGTCTGAACCTAGCATTACACTAACAAAAATTAACCCAAAAAAATCCTACTGGACATTAATTAATTTTGTCAAGTATATTTCTCAGACGTCCAATTCTCATTGTTTCATGTACTAATTATGAAGTACCTGTGCGTAAACCAGAATTGACCACAATCACTATGCTCGGCATGTCCTTATTGGATATTACCTTTGCAGTTCTAGACATTGCACTAATGCACAACAATTGGCTAAAGATGCTGAAGCAAAAACATTATTCAGAATATACAGGCACTTAATGAAAGCATAGTTAACTATTGTGCTAAGTCAGCAAAGATTCTCACATTCTGAACATGTTTTAACCATCTGTAGAATTTTTATTTTTTTTAAATTGTACAAAGATATTGCTCTCCCCTCCCACCCACCCACTCCTAAACAGCATATGGTTTGTATGCTTGTAAAAATGTTGATAACTGTAAATTTATGTTCCGATAAATGTCTTTTACATTTTTAATTTATTAAAAAAACAATTTTTTTAAATGATGTGTTGAGAAGGAATTCTAAATACAAATGAAATATAGCTGGCAGCATTCATTATTTTAAAACAAGATCCCAAGGATTTATCCAGGCGTTCTGTGGTACCGAAGATTGGCCTCATCCCAAAAGCAAGTGGCACCTAAGCTTCCCAAATTGAAGTGCAAATATTTGTGTAATTATGTCTGTTGTAATAAATTCATTTAACAATGGAGCATTGCATCAATCAATGACCTTGAGACTCAATCCCAATTACAATTAATTTGCACAAATTTTCTCAATCCCATCAGACAATGCACCCCAGCGAAAAATCCTGGATAAATCCCTGGAAACCTATAAATCTCCATCTCCATCATTATTATACTCTAGTTCACTTATGTTAAATTTCAGGAAAGATTTTAATAAATTTCAATTCAGATGTAGGCCTACCCTGTTGTTTACAGCAATATATAGTGCTAAATGCCTTCACAGACATCGACAAATCACAGGAAATGTGCGATTAGATTATCTCTGTTACCAGATATCATCAATGGATTACCCATCCCACTGTTACTTTACTAGGTGGTAAAAAGGGAGAATTAGATAATATTTTAAACCAGCCTTGGCCATGTAGTGATTTGGCCATTGGACTTAAAGCTGGTACGTACTGGGTTCGTATTGTGGTACTGGCTCCCACCAACATTTCTCTCATTAAACACTAACCATTAACCCACTGTTCTGGATAGATGTCCCAGGCAGTTGATATGTGCCCAGGACAGTGTGCTTGAATCTTAAGTGGGTATAAACAAGAAAATAAAGTTAAAATTAATAAATTATTCTAAAGGTGAGTGAACGTAACTCAATAAATATGTAGTAGAAATGTTTTTTTTTAAATGTTTTTCCAGAATATTTGTTATCTAGCTGTCCTTTGTTAAAAACAAATTCTACAATCATTTAAAAAAAAAATCTTTTAATAAGTGCTGTTGATGAATAAATTATTAAGATGTCCGATAAGGGAGATAATCCAATGACAAATTACGTAAATGATTTAGTCTGTTAGGGTATTTAGCACCATATAGACAACAGTAAGTTTTTACCTCCTATTTTAAAACATACATGTACAAATATACATGCATATACAGCAGGACTTTTTACTTCTCCAATAATACATGAAATTGTAGCACATAAAAAAAAGAAAGCTTTAAATATCACAAGACAAAAAATATTAAATAGCACATTTCCCTGATCCAATGGTAAGCAGCCTTCTTCATCATCAGGCCCAAATCAAATAATGCCATTCTACACACTGTACATTAGTGAAGCACAAATTCAGTATTGTTTCTTTCGAGCCTCATGCAGCCTTCACTGTTGTGAGGGGGGGGGGGGGGGGGGGGGGGGGTCCCCCATCCAACCCCAGCAGATGTTTTTCTGTCCTGAGTAAGCTAGTGACGTTAATTGTATAGTTGCCAAACTGTTCAAAATATATATACATATATATCTTCTTCCTCTAATGTTTTGTTTTTATTTTCCACCAAGGCGGTGTGGAGCACCGTGGATTTGTTTTTTTCATCTGCTTTACAAGAAAAATGTCCGTTTTGGTGAGGAAAGCTGCAACTGTGAAGCTATCGGTCAAGGCTGCCATTTTGACAGTGGACCAGGTGTGGTGTACGCGTATGAATACATTCAGACACTAGGTCCACTTGCATTGTCATACAATATACAATATAGTGCATGTCCGCTGGTTTCAGCGATGTTCACCAGGTGTCAGTACGCACATGATGGTTCTTCGACGGGCGTGAGGGCGCTGTAACCGCGGTTGATTGACCGGAACGAGAATATGGCTGGATCAAAGAGACATTTGGGAACTCGGCTGGCACCATTCATTGTCTGAAAAGAAAAAGACGAAAAAGATGTAACATTTGATACAGTTTGTCACATCATGTGTTCTAGTGTTTTGTTCTGGAGTATTTTCATGCATGGATCAAACATTTGACAGCACCAACAGCGAACTGAAAACAAAACCCACACATGACTCCAAACAAAACAAAGATCCAGGGCCCATGTGGGTTTACGATGTAAAAATGACATACCAGAAGAATTTGGATCTTGAAAAGCATGGAATAATACTGTGAGCTTTTCATCATAGAAAAAGTTAAACATTTGTTTTGTTTAATGACACCACTAGAGCACATTGATTTATTAATCATCAGCTGTTGAGTGTCAAACATTTGGTAAGTTTTACATGTAGCCTTCAGAGGAAACCTGTTATATTTTTCCATTAGCAGCTATAGAGATCCTTTATATGCACTTTTCAAATGAAAGGACAGCACATACCACAATGTTTTATATACCAATCATGGGACACTAGATAAACATAAGGGCAGGAACAACTAGTTTTTAGGTGGTGCTATAAATCTAGAATTCCAGAAACAATGGAATGTTTTGCCAAAATCTACAACTGACCAAATTTGAAGACAAATCAGTCATTAAATTATATACTGATAGAAAGAAATAAAGGATCTCACAGACAGCAACAAGAAATAATGACTGAATCAAAAATCAAATGATATTGTCAGACATTGACTGGGAACATATAGGCAGCACATTCAACACTACAGACATTCAATCCCACATTACAACTTGGTATGAAATACAGACATTACTACGCTAGTAGTGAATTCAATTTGGTCTACAATTTGATGTGTTCCCTTATTTCTTTCCATCAGTATAAAAGACAAGTTGTAAATTTATTAAAGCTATATCACACACACACACACACACACACACACACACACACACACACACACACACACACACACACACACACACACACACACACAGATATATATATATATATATGACCCATTAACTTCATTAACAAGACATTTTTAAACACACATTTTAAACTTGATCAATTCTACAGAGATGGCAAAATAGAGCAACCAAAAAAAAATATTTTAAGAATGCATTCAACAGAACCGCAATATTCTCTCCAAAGAACTGAAGGAACTTGATGGCAAAAAATAAAAAAGTGCAACAGGATTCAAAAAGACGCTGTTTAGGCTTTTTTTCTGCAATAAATCTTTCCAACCTGTTATTAAATGACATTTCACAACCATCAAATTACCTCAGAGGAAAACACGGTGGCAGAGCAATATAAATGCTGGCAACAGCTGGAATGATGCCAAACAAACTTTCCTCAAGATGATGTACAGACGCCAAACAAAGATGAGTGAAAACATGCATGTATTTATCTCTTTTTTTATGTGCCAGAAAAAAATGCCGAAAAAAAGAAGAAAGAAGCTACTACTGCAAGATGTATTTTAGCTGCCAAGCTAAAGTTAGTAACATTTCATTCTATAGCCGTGAGAATGAAGATGCGAAGATCAGCGTCTGGGATTGTAGCAACTCCGAGATCACCCTGTGCAGACACCTGCCACACGAGAGGTAAACTTCCAAGATGAAATGTTTAAATGCCTCCAGCAGAAAAGGCAGAAAAAACTAAACAAAACAATAAAAGATGGAAGCCGGTTTCGTTTTGGTTTAATTTTTTTTTTTTTTTTTATGCCATTCTGGTTTAGATTTTTTTTTTTTATGCCATTCAAGTGAAACAAATTTAACAGCATATCATAAAAAGGATTCTAAACAACAAAAAACAAACCCATTCAATTATATTGTAGCCAAGAAATGCTTATCCCATGGCAAAGTATAGCATACAGGTACCACCCATTAGTAAAGGGAAAAAACTTAATTTTTTGACACCACTACAGCATTGATTAATTAATCGTCAATGTCAAGCACTAACCCAGCCTTCAGAGGATACCCGATACATTATTCCATTTGCAGCAAGGATCTTTTATACGCAGCTTCCCTTCCCGATGGAATCATTCCAGTGTATTAATTAATATACAGTGAAACCTCTCAAAACCAGACCCTCTATAAACCAGAATTCCCTCAAAACCAGACACTCTATAAACCAGAATTCCCTCAAAACCAGACCCTCTATAAACCAGAATTCCCTGAAAACCAGACACTGTAAACCAGAATTCCATCAAAACCAGACCCTGTAAACCAGAATTCCATCAAAACCAGACCCTCTATAAACCAGACACTGTAAACCAGAATTCCATCAAAACCAGACACTGTAAACCAGAATTCCATCAAAACCAGACATTTTTCACAGCTAGTCCCTTTTTAAATATCAGTACAGAATGTAACCTCTTTAAACTGGATACCCCTTAAAACCAGATGTTTTACTTACCCATGTGGGGGTCCAGTTTGGTGGGGTTCCACTGTAAAACTGAATTTAAATATAATCTTCTTCTTCAGCGTTAGATTGGTTGTATTATATCCTTTTCCCCCGTGACAGTCGCAAAAAGGGCTGTCAGGCATAGATCTTTTGCAAAGCCCCACAGCTTGGCAATATAATGATTAGTATGTATGTCATAATTGAAATCATATTTTTAATTTGTTTAATTTATAGGATATATTCAGTTAATATATAGATACATGGTGTAAAAATACAAACTTAAAAGTAAGTAGGGTGCTCTAAACAAAATGGAGAATTAATACTAACAGAATGGATCAAAAGAAGATTTATAGCAGGCAATTAATATATGTCAGAGAGAACAAATAAGTCAAGGTCTTTTTCGGTTGATGAAAAGGCACTGTACTTGTAGTTCCAAAATATCACATAGGTTTCATATTACAATGAAAAAAAAATCATCATTCATGTTCGTTAGTTCTGAAAATGTCATGAAAAAACCTGCAACAGCTAACATACATCAGCTATCAGAAAACCATCATACTACTTGAAATACTGTCGAGTCAACTTGACTGAACCGAGCTTTAAACGCTTGTCAAAATTTGTCAAAATTGAATCTTCACACATCAAAGTCAAAGTTGGGAGAAGATATACTTA
This sequence comes from Gigantopelta aegis, assembly GCF_016097555.1. Lineage (NCBI taxonomy): Eukaryota > Metazoa > Mollusca > Gastropoda > Neomphalida > Peltospiridae > Gigantopelta > Gigantopelta aegis. The sequence continues at coordinate 24,482,559 of NC_054702.1, forward strand.
TCAATCCTGCCAATTCCTTTATAATTATATTACCGTGAAAATACCAAGTCAACGATATGAGTCACATGAGAAAATGAGTTAACTGCATGCATACGCGGTGCAAATATATTAATATTCATCATTTTTTGGGATCCTCAATGCCAGCAGGTGCATGCATGCACATACGTACGTCTGGCGCTGGTAGAAAACGCTGCAAGTGCTGCCAATTGTGAAGCTATGTAATTATCACAGCGTTGTTGTATCGCCTCGTCACACGGACAATATCTTCCCTATCTCTGGCACGTTACTCTGGCTTCTCTTCCAAATGTCCATCAATTATGCCAGAGGTATTCAATGGGAATGCTCCCAAGTCAATCGCTCATGCTCACGCTCATGTGCAGGCAGTCGTAGTCGTAGTCGTGTGTGTGTGTGTGTGTGTGTGTGTGTGTGTGTGTGTGTGTGTGTGTGTGTGTGTGTGTGTGTGTGTGTGTGTGTGTGCGTGTGCGTGAGAGAGAGAGAGAGAGAGAGAGAGAGAGAGAGAGAGAGAGAGAGAGAGAGAGAGAGAGAGAGAGTGTGTGTGTTGGTCTGTGTGTGTGTATGTACGTATGTACAGGGTTTGAGATCATTTTGTAAAACTTACAATTGTACAATACAAACCTCTATATAGATGAATCATATCCTCATGCCTTTTGAATTTTCATAACAAGACATTATTTCTTAGTTCCTTCCACCCACTCAAACACCCATCCAATACCCCTAACCACCCACCCACTATTCAACCATTCATCCATTCATCCATCCAACCACCCACCTACTATCCATCCATCCAACAACTATTCATCCATTCATCAATCCATCCATCCATCGCTTCATCATACACCTAACCCAATCTTTAAAATGTCTTTGGCTTCTGATTTATTCTACTTACAATCTACAACAGGAATGTATTGTGCCTCCCTCAATTTCCTCTACCCCATCCCCCTTTGCAAGCTCAGCTGACCCAATGCATCTTGGTCAATCAGTCGATGAAGATAAGAGAACAACTGGCCACATCAGAAAAATTTAAAACTGAATACTTACACATCAACATGCACACAAAAGAAGAACCATGGGGTAGCTAGCTTGTTTGTACAATGTCAAGTGACAGGAACCAAAGCAACATAAATATACTGAACAAAAAAGAAAAGAAAACTGAATATTTTGTTATAAATATTTTTTGTGATGAAATTCAGTAGACGGTCAAAATGGGTCTAAAATACTCACACTTGACATTGATAATTTTCACAGATACATAAACTAATGGGATTTAAAATGAATAATTTTAAATAAATTAAAAAAACAATAAAAATTAATATTCGTGTTTCTTTTGTTGTTAAGTGTATTTTGGAGAGAACTTGGTTAGTTTCACCTGCTATTGGTCATTACCCAGATATAAATACAGAGACATTACTAGTATGTAACATACCAGAGGACAACCAAGGATTTGTTTTTGGAGAGGATGCATCTTAAGAAAGGGTGCCTACAGTATATTAAGTACAATAACAAGTTGTGCAATTTTATAAAATATTTCCTCTTTTTTCTTGGTCATTCTTATTTCTGTCTCTGCTCCCTCCCTCCCCCTCTCCCTCTCTCTCTCTATCTTTCTCTCTCTCTCTCTCTCCAACTCTCTCTGTCTGTCTGTCTCTCTCTGCAGATACTCATAATATAAAAGGTAAATTGCAGTATTTGTCTAAAAATGCATTTCTTTTTGTTTTCGGTAAATTTGCCTGCAAGTTAGCAAAAAATGACTACTGGCAGAATGTAAATCTACACCAGGTGTTAACGTCTCAAAGAAAATAGCAAACGATTGACCGTGCACCGCCTGGTGATGCACCTCATGCAGTTTCTACAGGGAACCCTATCTTCAAAGCTGTCCCGCACCAAATCTCGGCTTGTCCCGTACCAAATCTCCACCTGTGATATGATAACAACACTTACAAACCTGTTGTATCAAACCACTAAGTACAATTTTTTATTTTTTATTATTTTATTTTTTTTAAACTGCGATCACTCAAAACTGCATTTTAAATTTCTGATTACCATTCTTGTGATTTTTTCTTGTGATTGTTTTTTTTATTTGGTTTAACTCGCCATGAACATTCATATACATTGAGATAAGATATTCTTAACAACCGACAAACACAGCACCTGTCACCATGAGTTGGAACCCCAGTGGTAGGATACCAAAGGGGCTTGCATAGAGTCGGTAACTGACCACGTGTTCCGATAATATAGATATCTGCTTTGCAAATATACAAGGCGAAACTAAGCTCATCAAATCTGATTTAACATGAAGATCTCCAGGAAAGCAGGTTGTTTTTTCTGACTCCAGATTGTATAAACACATCAAAAAAATAATTTTCTTGGAAGCCTGCCCAGAGGTAGAGCGTGGGAATCGAGAGATAGAAGTATGCGTGTAGGTAACGTTACATATATTACATACGACTGCAGCCGGAAAAGAAAAGAAGAGTTCTCAGATTATTTTTGCCTGTACCAGAGAACTGCAAAGAATCCGTAACTGTTTTTGTTCTGCTTCGAATACAGCAGCAATCAACAGTTCTTTTACCGTAGCCGCTCTGTTAGATGAACATGTACTGTGATGGCCAGCTGACACGTGGAATGATTGATGAAATTTAGTTTGTAATAACAGTCAAAGTAACTGATAACAAAACACCAAAGGCAAAACATACAACTAAAGAGCCAAAATAACTGTGAAGAGAAAAAAAGTAAAATAAAACATTTTCAACAATATTATTTTGTTGTGTTTTAATTATGTAAATGTACAGCATATATATGTAAATTAGTTCAACAAAAACGTAAAGTTTGCTTTGTTTAACAACACCACTAGAGCACATTGATTTATTAATCATCAGCTACTGGATGTGAAACATTTGGTAATTTTGACATAGTCTTAGCGAGCAAACCTGCTACATTTTTCCATTAGTAACAAGGGATCTTTTATATGCACCATCCCACAGACAGGATAGCACATACCACGACCTTTGATATATCAGTCGTGGTGCACTGGCTAGAACAAGAAATAGCCCAATGGGTCCACCGACAGGGATGGATCTCAAACTGACCGCGCATCGAGCGAACGTTTTACCACTGGGCTACGTTCCACCCCTCTGGACCATGTTCACCACATTTTATTTACGGTTATATGGCATCAGATATATGGTTAAGGACCAAACAGATATTGAGAGAGGAAACCCTCTGTCGCCACTTCATGGGCTATATTTGATTAACAACAATGGATCTTTTATATGCACCATCCCACAGACAGGATAGCACATACCACAGCCTTTGATATACCAGTCATGGTGCACTGGCTGGAACTAGAAATAGCCTAATTGGCCCATCGATGGTGATCGATCTCAAACTGACCGCGCACCGAGCGAACGCTATACCACTGGGCTACATCTTGTGCCTCTGGGCCATGTTCTACTCCCACCTACCTATATAGTGGATAGAATACACTGTCAAACAGTCAAATAGCATTCACACTCTTGAGCAACAATAACTGGCAACATCTGAAGGGAACCATCCATCAGTGTGGATGGAATACAGGTATAACTAACAGTGATGCAGGCTATTAACTTCACAGCAAACCTAAACTGCTGCTGTCGGGAATGTAAGAAGAATTTTCAGACGAGAGAGCAAACTCATCTACTTACAGACACATTCTGGTCGGTGATGAATATGCATGAATGTAGGCATTGTTGAAATAATTTAAAGACCTGTAAATTGTCTGTATGTGGAAAATATTTAAATCTATAGACATTATAATACTAAACAACTTGTAGTAGTACATCAATTTACAATTAAAATATTTCTTCACTGGTCAGTGTGTATAAGATTATATGTATGTACAAAGATACTCTAGATTAGTATGCATGAATATGGGCATTGTTAAAATAATTTAAATGTTTGGAAAATATTTAAATCCACAGACATGATTATACTAAACTTGTACATCAATTAAAGTCGTAAGTTAATGACACCACTAGAGCACATTGATTAATTAATCATCAGCTATTGGTGAAGTGTGTAACGACACCACTAGAGCACATTGATTAATTAATCATTGGCTACTGTATGTCAAACATTTGGTAATTGTGACACACAGTCATCAGAAGAAACCCGTAACATTTTTCCTAATGCAGCAAGGGATCTTTTATATGCACTTTCCCATAGACAATAAAGCACATGCCATGTCCTTTGACCAGTTGTGGTGCATTGGTTGGAACGAGAAAAATCCTAATCAGTTGACAATTTAAGTGTAAACACCTGTCTTTATTGGTCAGTGTATACAACAATATATTCATAAAGAAAGATACTCTATAAATATGTAATAGATGTAACATTCCTTTTCATGTCTTTGTAGGTAGTACTAAACCAAATAATTTCCAACTGGGTCAAAGTTCAAGGTGCACCGAACTTTTGATAGAGAAGTTAACACCACAAGTCCTGTGATTGGTGATAAATATGAGTGTGCTGGTTATAAAAAAATTTTAGTTTCATCTGGGCAAAAAATGTATGCAATTTTATTTCATCTAGTACCACTGTGTCAAGTAGTCATGTGCTTGAAACATGTATGAGTACCTGTAAAAAAAAAAAAAAAAAAAAAGTACTCAAATTTTGTGTGGAACTAGGGTAGTCGGAGACTTTATCTGTTATCTCTGAAATGAGCAGCTTGACCCCCATTTTTGTGTGATTCATTTTAAGGGTGAGGGGCAGTAGCATTTATATCCGTGGTGTTTATGTCGATTGATATACTGCAGGTAGGAATTTTAGCCACATATTGTCGTTTATGGGATTTGATTTGGTAGTATACACCCTGTAAATCTGCAATAAAAATCAAGAGAAACCTGCAATTTTTCAATGTCAGTACAAGGTGGTCAAATTTTCAATACCTGTCACTCACAACAAAAAAGAAAAAGAAAAAAAGAAAAAAGAAAAAAAAAATCCTACCTGCAAACCCCATATTGATTGCTCTGTTTTCAAAAAATTTATCAGCAAATAAATAAAAAAATTCTTGTGAACTCTGACGAGGACAAAACAAATGTTGTTGGATTTCCCTCAAACCAAAAATTGATTGTGATGTGGAAATTGTGAACTGCAACCACAGATGTCTAAAATGTTTACCATCAACACAGATCTGTTAAGTCAGCTCTCTTTAAAGACGTATTGTCTGCTACAGTATCATCAAGATGGACCGGTGTCTATGGGTCTTGGCTGTTGTATTATTGTTTAGTGTTTAGTTTAATTGCTGACAAGGTGTTTCAGATTATTAAAAAATACCTCATGATGTTTCAATTAAACACAGGTACTTCTACAAACCATTTAAATAAAAAAAAAAACAAAGCCCACAAAATCCTTTTTAATCATTTGCACATTATTTTGTTGTAAAACATCATGTCTGAAATTACAACAAAATTTGGAATAACTGGAACTATATGAGAATGAATAGATAAATGTGTGGAATGAAAACTTAAAAAGTTGCAATCAATTAATCAATCAATTTTTTAAAATAAATAAATACTGGTACAAAATACATGCATATGATATTACAGGATATACAAATTACAGACATGTAACATTTATTATATAACATTTAGTGAAATATCTTAAAATATCAGTGACAATAACACTATTTCACTCTAAAATGTGTTATTGTCACTGTAGAAAGTGTTATCTTCACTGTAAGAAAGCCGTTACTATTTTGTTGCTGACATTTTAAAAATAAAGGTACATGTAAATTGCCAACAGTTATATAATAGAAAATTTCATGTTTTTTGTTGAATATGATTTATATCTCATCTCGTTAAATTTGCAATCTTATCTCACGAGTCACACTTGCAAAACTCATGAGACATGAATGCAAACTTCACTTGATGAGATATACATGTATATCATAAACGACGAAAAAACATGAAATATCTTCCATATATTAAGCAACTAAACAGAATACACATTAACATGAAAAATAAGGTAATATTCAAGAGTTACAACAATAAAAGCAGGGACATGTGTCTTAAAGGATTGATGGGATTTTCCAGGTATTCTCATGGTTCTGTGACTTGACAAACCCCAAAACCCGGAATATCTCTGGCTATACAAATGACTGCCACAAGTATTCGCTTCTCCGATTACACAATTAGATAAGGATTTTTTTTTTTTTTGTTCTTTACTTAAAAACACATAGAAGAATTTCTTTGAAGACGAGAATGCAGAAAAAAAACTTGCAGCATACCTCCAGGTTACATTTTAAAAAAGAAAAAAAGAAAAGAAAAAAGAAGATTCATAACTTCAGCTAGCCGATATAAAATAAGATTTGTTATTTTTTTTAGTGCATGTAAATGTTGCTGCAAGGAACACGTGAGCATCTGATTAATTGGGTATATGCACACAGGTGTTTTAATATCCGTCGTCTTGTTAAGCTTAAAAGCTTGTGGGCGACGCATAAATACTTTTAAACTGGTTCAAGGTATACTGAAAAATGTTATTGGTTTTCATACAAAGGTTGTGAGATTTCCTGTGGCTACAGGCTTATACCTTCAATTGTTGCTGTGATAATGGTTATAAAACATTTATTTAATATGGCCAAAGAAATCATGGATTAAAAAATATTAGCTTTAACCCAGAATTGGTGGCTATTATATGTTAAATGTGTGTTAATAGGAACATATGGCCTAGCTAAAAGTCATGTATGAGGGAAGGAAGGACAATGGTTTATTTAACAACGCACTGAACACATTTTATTTAAGGTTATATGACGTCGAACACAGATATTGAGGGAGGAAACCCGCTGTCAACACTTCATGGGCTACTCTTTTCAATTAGCAGCAAGGGGTCTTGCACTATCCCATAGACAGGATAACACATACCATGGCCTTTGATGTACCAGTCATGGTGCACTGGCTGGAGCGATAGCCCAATGGGCCCACTGATGGGGATCGATCCCAAACCGACCGCACATCAAGTGAGCGCTTTACCACTGGGTTATGTCACGCCCCTCATGTGTGAGGGAGAAAACATGCTGCTGTCACATACATATAGGTTGTTGAAACTTTGTTTTGTTTAACAACACCACTAGAGCACACTGATTTTATTAATCATCGGCTATTGGATATCAAACATTTGGTAATTTGAGACATAATAGTCTGGAAACCTACTACATTAGTAGCAAGGGATCTTTTATATGCACCATACCACAGACAGGATAACACATACCACAGCCTTTGATATATTAGTCATGGTGCACTGGCTGGAATGAGAAATAGCCCAATAAAACCACTGACCATGTATGTCGTCCCATAGACCGGACAGTACATACCATGACCTTTATGGAGAGAGAAAAATAACGAGTCTGTGATAGGTATGTTGATCACTTAAATCCCACTGCATTCCTAGCTGAACAGCATTTATAACAGCAAGTGTTTGGGAGAAATACAAAGTGCAACAAAATGCACATGCAACTGCTCCAATTTAGACATACATTTTTAAAAAACCCACACATTTGAAACCTAAGCACATTACATATTCCTGTTCGACATGTAGTAATTAACTGTGGCACATGGTCTGGAATATTGGTGCTGAGTTGCTTGCTGTTACTTTAGACTTTATTTCAATAATTTATTATCTGTATATCTATAGCAATTTAAAGTCTTGTTTTGTTGAGAGTGAGAGAGAGAGAGAGAGAGAGAGAGAGAGAGAGAGAGAGAGAGAGAGAGAGAGAGAGAGAGAGAGAGAGAGAGAGAGAGAGAGAGAGAGAGAGAGAGAGAGAGAGAGAGTGAGAGAGAGGTGGCAGGGAAAGAAAGAGATAGAGTGAGAGATAGATACAGAGGAGAGAGAGAGACAGAGAAAAGAGAAGGAAAGAGAGAGAGAGAGAGATACAGACAGAAGAGAGAGAGAGAGACGGAGAGAGAGAGAGAGAGAGAGAGAGAGAGAGAGAGAGAGAGAGAGAGAGAGAGAGAGAGAGAGAGAGAGACACACACACACACACACACAATAATAAAGACCTACATCAGAGTTGTCTAACTGAGTCACTTGGTTCAGGAGAAAACCGTAAATGTTATTAATCATTAAGACCAACATGAGTTCATCTGGTTTTACGATGACAGGCTTAGTCCCTTCTCAAACGGCAGACGCAATGAAATGAAGTATGGGCTTAACGTATGTACCCGGTGCTTGGTGATTATGTTGTGCTCGGGGAACATAATCACGTGTAAACACTTAAAGACGTTTTTACCTACCAACAGTTTCGCACACTGAAGAGTCCACTTTAAATACCTCGCTACTTTAAACCGGTCTATAATGAAAAACAGCAATGGAAATATATGTTAATCAATTGAACGTGTCCAGATACAAGATGGATGATGTGTGAGCTGGCCTATAACTATTAATACGAGTCAAGTCAAGTGCAACAATCTGCTGCTGCTAAGGAATTCAAGGTCTTTTATTTTATTTTCTAAAAATAGTAGATAGTGTACCACTGCATATACAGGACAGGCAGTGTAAAGGTGGGAAGACAAAGAAGATGGGGGAGGAACATGAAGTTATTACCATATTTAACATTTCAACGACCGATTGCTCACAAACTGCATGGTATATCAAAGACCATGGTATGTACTGTCATGTCTGTGAGAAAGCATATACATGTATAAAAAGATTCCTTACTGATTTTTAAGAGCAGCTTATGTATCATCGACTACTGGATGTCAAACATATGGTCATTTTGACACAGTCATTGAGGAAACCCGCTACATTTTTTCATTAGTAGCAAAGTATCTTTTATATGTACCATCCCACAGACAGAATAGCACATACCACAACCATTGATATACCAGTCGTGGTGCACTGGCCGGAAGGAAAAATAGCCCAATGGGGATAGATCCTAGACCGAAAATGCATCAGGCATGCACTTTACCACTAGGAAGGAAGAAAGGAGATTTTTATTTAACAACGCACTCATCACATGGTTATATGGCATCAGACCCATGGTTACGGTCCACACAGTTATTGATGAGAGGAAGCCCGCTGTCGCTACTTCATGGGCTACTCTTTTTGATTAGCAGCAAGGGATCTTTTATATGCACCATCCCACAGACAGGTTAGTACATACCACAGCCTTTGATATACCAGTCGTGGTGCACTGGCTGGAATGAGAAATAGCCCAATGGGCCCACCAACAGGGATAGATCCCAGACCGACTGTGCATCGAGCGAGCACTTTACCACTGGGTTACATCCCGCCCCATAAATAATTAAATAACTAAACACATTTACTCACAGGCAAGACAGTACATGTGGCACTGGTGAAAAAATTAAGTCCATCAACAGCAATTGAACCTATAACCCATTGCACTTCAGGTGTGCAGTCTACCACTGAGCTACATCATGGCCCCCATAGCCAAGAGTAATAATTTCTAAAATACCAAAACATTTTTTATTTGTTTTAAACTGCCACAAAACACACAAAAATGTGGATAAGACTGAATAACGAGCAGTGATAAAACAAATAATTAAATGCACGGCTGAGTGAAAAATAACTAGGTAGCTGATAGCACGCTTTGTTACACATCTCGTAAAGATAACAAAGGAATGCCGGAAGTGGACAGTGCCAATCTCATTGATGTGTGTAATGGTCGCAGAGCACACTTAATGGGTGAAAAGTGTTAATTATTTGACAAATGGCCAGGTCTATTGACCACGATGCTGGCCGGCCGTTGTTTCCCTCACACACCGCTGCGTCCGAGAGTGACCTAAACCAACATTTGTTCTCTCGTTTGTCAATATCCTATTGTTATGGCTTGACCACAACTGTGCCAAGTGGTTTCCTTCGTAGCACCTCCATTGAACAACAGGCCATGTTGCTACAGTGCGGCACTTGTCCCTTATGTATAATTAATTTACATCTTCAGTGTGTGATAATGTTACAATATTTTAAAGGCGACTGGTCGTGTGCATAATTATGTCATATACAATGTCTGGAGAACATGAAGAGATCATTCACAATGGTATACAATACAAAACAAATGGTTAGAACTGCCATCGACATAATGACATGATTTAAATACCGTACATTTTTATGACAAAATTAAACTACCATTCACAAAATGACATAATTTAGATACATTTTTACAACAAAATGACAATTTATATACATTTTGAAGACAAAATGACGTAATTTAGTTCCCTTTTTACAACAAAATGACATAATTTAAGATACATTTTTATGACAAAACAACATAATTTAGATACATTTTGACGACAAAATGACAATTTAAGATACATTTTTATGACAAAATGACATAATTTAGATATATTTTGACAACAAAATTATATATTTCTAGGAGTTTCATAAATATAACAATATACTGTGGTAATTAAGCCAACATATTGTAAAAATTAACCTCAATCTTAACCCTAAATTACTTTGATATGTCGATGGCAGTATATGCCACCATAGTTATCTATATATTAACTGTAAAGTAATTTTTATCAACTTTTGACCATGAAATTTTTTTGGTTTTGGGCAATTCCGGTTTACAGATGGTCTGGTTTATGGGCAATTCCGGTTTACTGATGGTCTGGTTTATGGGCAATTCCTGTTTACAGATGGTCTGGTTTATGGGCAATTCCTGTTTACAGATGGTCTGGTTTATGGGCAATTCCTGTTTACAGATGGTCTGGTTTATGGGTAATTCCGGTTTACAGATGGTCTGGTTTATGGGTAATTCCGGTTTACAGATGGTCTGGTTTATGGGTAATTCCGGTTTACAGATGGTCTGGTTTATGGGTAATTCCGGTTTACAGATGGTCTGGTTATGGGGTAATTCCTGTTTACAGATGGTCTGGTTTAGGGGTAATTTCAGTTTACAAATGGTCTGGTTTTGAGGGGTTTTGCTGTATTATAGCTAATGTATCCATGAACAAATGAGAGGCAGGACGTAGCCCAGTGGTAAAGCGCTCGCTTGATGTGTGTTCAGTCTAGGATCGATACCCATCGGTGGGTTCATTGGGTTATTTTTCGTTCCAGCCAGTGCACCACAACTTGTATATCAAAGGCCATGGTATGTGCTATCCTGTCTGTGGGATGGTGCACAGACCTGTCAACCTTTAGACAAGAGAAAGCAGGAGGTGTGTGTTGAAAAAGCAGGAGATTTTGTCAAAAAGCAGGAGATTTTTAAATTCACACAATTTAACCCAAAATCGCAAGATTTAAAAAAAAACATTATTACAATAAGTTATATGAATACTTTATAATGTCATATATACTTCTTAACCTTAGATCTTGGCATTAAAAAAAAAAAAAATTATTAATTTTTTTTTTTTTTTTTTTTTTTTTTTAAAGTTTAAATATTATGATTTAATACATATTTAAAAAAAAAAAAAATATTATCCAAAAATGTTAAGAACATGAACACAGAAATAAAAAAATTTAATTAGTACATTTACGGTATTACACTTACAGCCTTACAGGTTGCGTTACATTATCATTTGTGGTTAGTGTACCTAAGTACCAAAGACAAATTTATATAAATCTTATAAATTAATATTCAGTTTTTACTATAATGAGGAACGGTGGCGTGGTACTTATTTAAAATCATTATAATGATGCAATAAACATTGTATTTTCATTAATCATAAGTAAAACCTCATTACGGACATCGTGTGAAATATACCGGAATTATACCCATTTCCGTGAGTAAACTTTATGTCAATGTCAAAACACAACATTTTTTTAATTGTACAAAAATAATTTCTTGAAGTGTACCCTTATAACCAACATTTTACTGCACAAACATACAAAATTAACTGACACAAGTATGTTTATACAGTTAATTGGTCTTTTCGTTGTCTTGCTGTGACATGTGATTTTTAACATGCATCGTGTGTATCGCTGTCAACTCGGAGTCTGGCAGTTCAGATTCGTCATAGTTGCATTATGTAATCCAGTGGGAAGACATTTTACAATTCAGAGGTGTTATTAGAACTAAATTGGATAGTTTTTTTTTTTTATATGGCAACACTGAATGTCAATACACAGCCTGTTGAATTAGCGGCAACACGCTTTGTAGCCATTACGATGACAACAAACATTATAATTACATGTCATTTTATAAACTCCATGTGCTTTTTTAACAATATAAATAGGCTATCCCACAATTTTCACTTCGGCAAAGGTTAAACAGTCGGGACAATTCGGCCTGTTACATTCTCAGAAGCCGAAAGTAGTCGACATTTGCCGAATGAGAAAAAAAGGCAGAGTTACTTCCCTTCTGTTATTTTGACAAAAGAGGATCGATTTTTTTTTATACTTACAAAAATGTCATTTAAAAGGAGAAACTGTCTCCCGCACAGGGGAAAGGAGATTTGATCAAATACCGGGAGACTCCCGCGGAATCCGGGAGGGTTGACAGGTCTGATGGTGCATATAAAAGATCCCTTGTTACTAATAAACAAAAATGTAACAGGTTTCTTCTCTATGACACTGTCAAAATGACCATATGTTTGACATAATAATTAATAAATCAGTGTGCTCTAGTGGTGTCATTAAACAAAACAAACTTTAACCATGAACAAATGTGATTGTGCACTCTGTTGGATTTAACATGCTAAATATAATATTGCCTTTTTTCTCTTATGTTTTTCTTTTCTTTCGTGAAACATTTTTATGATGGGAAAAAAGCAGAGACAAAATCTAATCTACTGGAATTGTCTTTGTTTTTATCTAATTATTTGTAGTTAAAAGTTCAGAATGACACAGAATCTTAAATTAATTGTTCAGGGTCGTGTTCCATACAGTGGTCTTAGCTGTAAGATCACCTTAAGTGAATAAGGTGCATGTAGTTAATACCAAACCTCTCATGCAGTTTGAAAATATCCCTGTGATAATTACTTAGATTACAATGGGGGGAAAAAAAGAAAAAAGTCAGCATTTTGATAACAAAATGAATCATTAAAAATATTAATACTCAAAAACCAGAAATAACATCCAGAGCATGAAAGGATAATAATCTTCATAGATCCATAAATATTTCTCAGCAAATATTGGCTGACAAAAAAATGTTATCTGCCTTGTCCTCACTGTAATTTGTCAAAGTGAAACTGGCTTTTATTTTACACAACAAAGCAAACATCAGTAATGTTATGAAAATAATACATGTCTTAAAAACGCTCTTTTGCACTGACATAATGCTAAAATCATTAACATCTTTTAAATGTATCATAAATGGTATACTTTATTTTAACACCATAAAAGCACATTGATTAATTAATCATCGGCTATTGGAATGTCAAACATTAGATAACTCTGACAACAGCAAGGGATCTTTTATGTATATGCACTTTCCCACAGAAAACACATACAACAGACTTTCACATGCACTGGTGGGGAGGTTTGATCCCATGACCCAAGCACCTCAGGTGACAACAACTACAAAGTCCTGTCTGTATATATAACAATTAATCTGTTAAGTAGGAATGCTGAAAAACATGTATGAAAGGGTACAACTGAAACCGGTTCCAGATTTCATTATAAACAGAAACTGGTTGCAGATAATGTAATATAAACAAGTTTCAGATTTTCAGCACAACAAAGAAAACCACCAGCTGAATATATGGTGTACATCAAGTCAAAGGCAGAAACAGGAAACCGAAAAGGTTTGAATCTGCTGTTGCAGTGGGGTGACATTTACCTTCTACCTTTCATGTTTTTTTTAAAGAACAGTTTTACTAATCAACAACACTTGAATTCTGCATGCATTATCGATCTTAAAGTCAGATTTGTTAATATTAAAGGCAGCGAGTCCTGAGAACTGCAAAACATGCAAGTGAGGACCCTCCACCTACCAAAAATGTTAAATGGACAACATGGGAGATAACCAGTTAGGGGAGGTAACTATGACAAATTTTAATCTGCATGGGATAACATGATTAAAGGGATCTAAGTTATTATGACAATTCTTACTATATGAATAGGCTATAAAAGACAACAGCCCCCCATCTCCCTATCAACCCCCCCCCCCCCCCCCCCCCCCCACACACACACACACAGTTTTTACATTTGTGGAATACACCATGCATATGGTCGAGTGATCTACATGTAAGCATAGATGTAATTGTGCTAGATGTTATTATATGAAAATTAAAGCTGGCCAAGACTTTACAGTTTTTGGGCCATTTCCTATATAGGTCTACTTCTTGTCCTGTCTGGTGCACTGTGCTAGTCAATGAATATAAGTTAAAACTAAAACAGTGATGCAAACCTGTGTAATTTAGTGATTATTCCTAGTCTCATTACTGTAAGCCAGTTAATACAGCTTTTGGTCTCTACAATCTTTAGTATAAAATTATTTGCAATAAACAGATCATTCTGGATGGCACCAAAAAAAAGAAGACGATATCCTTATAGGAAATGGCCCTTCTCCCTCTCCCTGTCGCTCCTCCCCCCCCCCCCCCCCCCCCCCCCCCCATTCGTTTACATCTCCCCTTCCTCTTCCTCCCTCATACCGACTGTTTTCACATTTGTGTTTCTTTATATGATTTATTAACATCCACTATAGTCCATGTTGTCTGATCGTATTTGAGCTTCAATAAGGTCCTAACAACGGCACCACCTATTGACCAATCAAACACACTTTCAAGTGGTCATAAATATTGTTTAAACCAACGAGAATGTCAGTCTTTTGAGGACGTGCTGGAAGCAATAATAACAACTATTTCTCTTGACAATTGCACAGTGGCAATAAACAAAGCTGTACTGTTCTACTTGCTGTTATCTTGCACGGAATGTTATCAATCTAAAAAGGATTGACCAAACTATTTTTAACAGGTATTAAATATTCAGTCAAATCTTAAGTATCTAGCTATCTGTTAAAATGACAGACCCTAGTTTTTAAACACTAAGGCATATTTTTCACTATTAGAGCTGTTTATGATCACTGAAATCAAACATCACACTTATATTTTATTCTTTAGATTATAATCCATTTCCGTACAACCAAAGTGATTCTGGTCAGCCTGGTGTTTCTAATACGTACCACAAAATGCATTTTTCATATTTTTAAAAATACATGTGCGTCTGAGAAGTAATGATTATAGAGTCACGTTTTAGTCTATTTTTTAAGGCTATTTCAATGTCACTGACTCTTGTTTCACTCTGTTGTATCCAAATTTGTTACAGGTTTGTAAATTAACCAAACTTAGTGTCCATTCTTACGGGTTGGAACTAGAGTAGGTGAAAAATATGCCCTAGTGTTTAAAAACTAGGGTCCGTCTCTTTAAAGGCATTTGGTTCTGATCTAATAGTGTAAGATATACACTGAACTCTACAGAAATCACACCACCAAGTTTTCAGTTATTGCTATCAATGTGTGAGGTTGCTATAAAACACATTCTAACCCTTTCTGCTTAGCAGCAAGGGGTTGTTTATATGCAGCATCTCTCAAGCAGGATAGTACATACCATGCCCTTTTTTTTACCAGTTGTAGAACACTGGTTGGAAAGAAAAACAGCACAATGGGTACACTGACAGGGATCAATCCTACACTGATCATGCATAAGAAAAATAATGCACTGGCGTAGGAAGTGGGAGATGGGCAAGTGCAACCCCCCCCCCCCCACCCTTTTCCCCAGATATTTTGCTTTATACTTGCTTTATATAGTGTAAAAGTGTGTAAATATAAAAATGTGCCCCCCCCCCCCCCCCCCCCTCCCCACTTTTTGGCACCTTCATATGTCACTGTAATGGACATATAAAAGTAGGGCAAGCTGACCAAATTCATATTGACACAATTTTGCACATTTTCTTTTAAATTTGGTGAAATAATTTTCTGTAATTATTGATATTTTGTTTGAAAATAATGGTGGATTTTTGCAATTTTGAAAGGTTTTATATATAATTTGATAAAATGTTCTATCCACACAGAGCTATAGCCCTGGGAAAAAAACTCTCGTCAAAACTGTCAACTTAAAACGTTCCTTGAATAATTGATTTTTCAGGACAACACAGTATTAAATATGAATGTATATTACTAGCTAACAGAAAAAATACACTGAGAAATTTGAGGGTTTTTTAAGTGCAATACAGAATTTAAAAGGAAAACAGAGGAAATAGAAAAATAAATCTGAACACCCTATGGCATTAACAAGTCGGTTGTGTGATTCAGAGTTAACATGTAGGACTCTGTTAATGCAACACAGCTGATGAGAGTGATCATCTGGCAATGTGTTACCACAAAGAAAGAAAAAAGTGCAATATAGGATTTTAAAAGGAAAACTGATGAAACAGAAGGGGGAAAAAACCCTTGTCCCCCCACCCTTTGGCATGAACAAGTCAGTCATGTGATTCGTAGTTAATATTTAGCTGATGAGAATGATCATCTGGCAATATGTGTTGCCACAAAGAAAAAGAAAAAAGTGCAATATAGGATTTTAAAAGGAAAAATGATGAAACAGAAAGGAAAAAAACCCCTCTCCCACCCACCCACCCACCCTTTGGCATGAACAAATCAGTCATGTGATTTGTAGTTAACATTTAGCTGATGAGAATGATCATCTAGCCATGTGTCACCACAAAGAAAGAACGTTAAAAAAAAAAAAGAGGTAAAAATTGATTACTTCATCCGGCTTCTTCAAGCGCGGAAACTGAAAACAACCATGTATCACCTGCCATTGAAGCCATTACATACTGCTGACACTTGCCGGCATAACCATTGGCACATCTGAAAGTGTCTCGTTACACCAGTTGGACAATCCCGCACGATTTCCTCATCATCAACTCCCCAGGACACCAATGTGCTGAATGTATGGCTGGGTCTTTATTTATTATTTAAGAGGACTCATTTCATTTAAAAAAAAAGTAATCTTTGTTAAAAATGTCAGTGGACCAAAGTAGTATGTTTGATGTTGGATCAATCATTTTACAGCTATAGGTCAACATATACTGCTGTTTTATTTAATACAAAAAAAAAAAAATATATATATATATTGATCTTGGTTTAAGGTCTTTTGAGAGAACACTTTTATAGTTGTCTTTTTATGTGTTGGCTGGGTGGGACCAAGGTTATTACAACTTTATATACATCTGAAGTGGAGATTAAATTAATTTTAAAGTACAACCAAATTAAACTCGTGATACGGTGGAGCACTGCAATGCAGGTTTTACCTACCACTTATGTCATGAACTTCACTGAATATCTGGTGATAAAGCATTCGCTTGCTGAGTTTCTTATGGTCAATATAAAGGCAAGGTATTTTTGGTGTAATAAAAGTGATCTAAAAATGTACACAGTCTCTACTTTCAGAAATGTTTTGTTTCCTAAACATATCTTCTTTTTCTTGAAATCATCATTTTTGGAGGCCATCTTAAAACCTCCCAATTTTTGCAAATAAAATTTCATTATTTTACGTTTTTGTTTTGGTACTCATTTTTATAAGCCAGCTATCTAGGATCAATCTCCATCAATGGACCTATTGGGTCTTTTATTGCTCCAGCCAACGCACCACAACTGGTGTAACAAAGGCTGTGGTAAATACTATTCTGTCTGTAGGATGGTGCATATAAAGGATCCCTATAGCTGCATCATTGAATAAAACATTTCTTCATTTCAGTCCTATGACGTCATCAGAAACAATCATGGGCTGGGGTGTAGCTCAGCAGTAGTACTGAGGCTCGAGATGGGGTCATGTGATTGATACCTTCAACTGGCTCAGGGTTTTCCCATCCCAACCAATGGGCTGGGGTGTAGCTCAGCAGTAGTACTAAGGCTCGAGATGGGGTCATGTGATTGATACCTTCAACTGGCTCAGGGTTTTCCCATCCCAACCAATGGGCTGGGGTGTAGCTCAGCAGTAGTACTAAGGCTCGAGATGGGGTCATGTGATTGATACCTTCAACTGGCTCAGGGTTTTCCCCATCCCAACCAATGGGCTGGGGTGTAGCTCAGCAGTAGTACTAAGGCTTGAGATGGGGCATGTGATTGATACCTTCAACTGGCTCAGGGTTTTCCCCATCCCAACCAATGGGCTGGGGTATAGCTCAGCAGTAGTACTAAGGCTTGAGATGGGGCATGTGATTGATACCTTCAACTGGCTCAGGGTTTTCCCATCCCAACCAATGGGCTGGGGTGTAGCTCAGCAGTAGTACTAAGGCTCGAGATGGGGTCATGTGATTGATACCTTCAACTGGCTCAGGGTTTTCCCCATCCCAACCAATGCCCCACAACTAGTACATCAAAGGCTGTGGTATACTGTCTTGTCTTTGTGAAAATGCATACAAAAAATTCTTTGCTGCATTTTGGAGTAGCAGTCGACGTGGCAGCAAAAGGTTTCATCTCTTTTGATCAAGTGTTAAATTAACTAAATACAAACATCTGTAGTTTAAAATGTGCTGAGGTGTGCCATTTAAAATTGTGTGGTGGATTTGGAATCTTTGCAGCCTCCATTTGCAATTTCTTTTCACATGTATATGTTGTTTAAAAACGAAATGTTGATACTCCATTGGTTATATTTAAAGCTACTACTTTTACTAATTTGAAAAAGCAAACTAATTCTTTTACATATCACTATCGATTAGACAACTCTTTGTACTGTTTAACCCTTTGTTTGATCCTAAAAATACAAAATGGCTACCATGATATACATCAGTTGACTTAGCTAAACAGTATTTGGTTTTCATATAATTACCTTTGTTCGATACCTACATGTATTTACGGATATATTTTGATGTTACGGTTTCGTTAAACATGAATCAGACAAATATATAAAACTACATCAAGATAATGTTGATTTCACCTGGTATTAAATTGACAAACAGTACATGTAACCTAAATGCACTTAGAAAGCCATTTGTGTCTGAATTCACTACACAATGTATTGCAGGATTGTCAGACTTGTATAAATATGCAATAAACATATAATTAGAGAAAGCCAGGTAAATTTACCTGTAGGTCATACAAGTTACCCGGTAATATGATTCAGTCATGCAGGATATTAAAAACATTTACTATGCTTTCATTTCCATATTAAACTGATCAATAAAACCCCCAAAGATTGCATGTTCTGTTTTATGTTAATGGAGATCTTGTTTTCTAAAACGAACATGATAGCAACTTAATATGTAACATCACTTGTTAATTAATTAACTTGTTTTTGTGCTTACAAATGTATATCTAATTAAGGTTCAAGAATACTATCCTAAGCATATATGTTGATACCTTTAATGGAAGTTGAGGGATCTTTGCTTTACATATGCACAATAAATATTTTTGGAATTGTCAAGCATTTCATTTCATTTCAACTTATTTTTGCGCTTATATCCAATTAAGGTTCAAGCACACTGTCCTAGGCACACACCGTAGCTATTTGAGCTGTCTATCTTGGACAATGGGTTAGTTGTTAGTTGTTAGTGATTAGTGACAGAGAAGAGGGTGTAGTTGTCTTACACCTACCCATTAAGTTGTTAAAATTTGCTATGGGTGGAAGCCGGTACCGGGCTACGGAAAGACTTCCGAACATTCCCAGCCGTACACTAAAATAAGTATAGAAGTCACTCCTGATTCCCTTGTATTATTTTAGTTTTCAGATTTTTCTTTCCCTTTATGCAGTACTGAAACACTGTAGATTCCCCATAGACATGGGGCAAATACTTGAGCCAGTATCAGTGTTGCTACAATAATATTGTGAACATGTCTTCCTCCACAAAAGATTTCCCCTAGGGGAGACAATCTTGTTGTCTCACACTATTGAACCCTGATCCTGTTGTTATTGCTACCTGGATTGAACTTCACTATAAATTTCATTTAACCCTATTTATAATTTGAAGTGAATATCTGTATGTGGTAGTGACTCGATACAATGGGAGTCTAAAATGTGACAAACTGGAACACTACATATAAATGAACTGACTAATAATAAGGGAAAATGGCCCGATGATAACAGAACAAAATGGCCTAATGATAGCAGAACAAAATGGTCTGATAGCAGAACAAAATGGCCTGATAGCAGAACAAAATGGCCTGATAACAGAACAAAATAGCCTGATAGCAGAACAAAATGGTCTGATAGCAGAACAAAATGGCCTGAAGATAGCTGAACAAAATGGCCTAATGATAACAGAACAAAATGGCCAAAACAGTAGAAATATGAGTAGGTGTGTCTGGATGCTTGAACAGCAGCAAATGTTAAAGCTATTATCAGACAGGTTGGAAGCCACTTCAGCAGGGAGATAAATATGTGAAAACAATATCACACACTTTATAAAAAGCCAACTAAATACAACACTCAGCTATGGTGAGATAGCATCAGAGGTTTTACTTCTTATATCAACCAGTGATCCACGAATGGCACCATTCATTCATTCATTCACTCATTCATTCATTCATGCCAACCTATGTTTGTGCTCATATCCAATAAAGGTTCAAGCACACTATCCATGGCACACATATCAGCTATCTGGGCTGTCTGTCCAGGACTGTGGGTTAGTGGTTAGTTTGTTAATGGTTAGTGAGAGAGAAGTCGGTGTATATAGTGGCCTTTTACCTATCTATTGAGTCAGTCAAACTTGCTCTGAGTGGGAGCCGGTATTGGGTTGTGAACCCAGTATCTACCAGCCTTAAGTCTGATGGCTTAACCACTACACCAACAAGGTAAGTTGACTGGTATTCCAAAGGCCATGAAATATTCTTTTGTTCTGTTCTGTTCATATAAAAGAACCCTTGCTGCTATTTGGTAGGAGTAGTCTATGAGGTGGCAACATGGGTTTTTTTCTTCATTTTCGTTCTTCACCAAGCACTCACCCGAGTTATAGTGTATTATATATAGGGCTCGACAAATCCACTAGCCCTTGGTCCTGCTTTTGGTGTGGGCTAGTGGAAATTATCAACTGTATTACTATAATATACTCTTCAAAAAAGTTTTTTTTTTTAATCAGTAAATCGCAAATTCAAACAATAAAAATGACTAAAAACAAAACAATAACAACTGTATGATCAACAGAATGAAAAAGATTGACAAAAATAATGTTCCACAGTGATTAATAGACCTTTCTGGAAATTGTCAAAATTGAGAATGACACCCCATGCACGTGTACGGGGGGGGGGAGGGGCAACTGCGTGATGCACGTGCAAACTATGGAATGTGTTTCGTGTGTTGATAAACAGACCTGAACATTCTTTACTAGGATGTCTGTGGTCAAAATGTATGTTCGGTCTAATAGTTGATATTAACATTAATATTTCAGGTTCCTCTACTTTTTTTGAAGAGTATATATTGGGCACTATAGCCAAAGCTTCTGTGAGGGCCCAGCTAGTGACTCTCAAACATTTGTTGAACACTACAGTGTTGGATTTAATGAACACTTCAGTTAATCAGATATAAAAGCAGTTTATGTGGTTATCTACTCCCATTTTTCCAGTTTTTGGTCGTAATGAGTTTTGTAAAATACACTTCTCATTTTTGATTAGGACGTTAACACACCTGACAGGTCTCGGTTTGTTTTCTGAATCAGCGTTTTCATAACGCCAGTAAAACCAGCCTGAAAATTGCATGTCGTCCTACATGAAAAGGTACATCTGCCGTAACTTTGCTTTCAAGTTTTCTTCTTATCTAACCCTCTGCTGCTCTAATTGTGTTTCTGCCGACACCAAAGTAAATTATTTATAAACTAGTATACACTCATTATTTTCAGAGGCGTGGGATCCAGCTCACGGCGATAGAGTGCTCACCTGAGGAACGTGGGTCACAGGATCAACCCTCCCTGGCGGCATGTATCAGTGCCCATCCTGTCTGTGGGAAATTGCATATAAAAGATCCATTGCTATGAATAAAAAATCTGCTCTGGACTTTCGGTTGAGTGCTCACTTGAGGTGCTTGTGTCGCAGGATGGAACCACCTCGGTGGATCCATTCAGCTGATTGGTTTTTTTCTCTCATTCCAACAAGTGCACCACAACTGGACAAAGGCTGTGGTATGTGCTTTTCTGTCTGTGGGATGGTGCATATAAAAGATCCCTTGCTACTAATGAAAAAATATAACAGGTTTCCTCTCTATGACTGTGTCAAAATGACCATATGTTTGACATCCAATAGCCAATGATTAATAAATCTATGTGCTCTAGTGGTGTTGCTAAACAAAAACAAACTTTGGTCGCTAAGTTGTCAGAGGCCAAGGCCAGGACAGACATGTCTGAATCTTAAGAGAATAACGACAAATATTTTTTGGATTAGAATGGAATAAAACGTAGCTGGTTTTCTCTGAGGACACTGTATCAGAATTACCAATTGTTTTTTAACATCCAAACACCAATTATCTAGTTTCCTCTGAGGACACTGGCGACCAATTGTTTTTTAACATCCAAATGCCAATTATCTATTTTCTCTGAGGACACTGGCGACCAATTGTTTTTTAACATCCAAATGCCAATTATCTAGTTTCCTATGAGGACACTGGCGACCAATTGTTTTTTAACATCCAAATGCCAATTATCTACTTTCTCTGAGGACACTGGTGACCAATTGCTTTTTAACATCCAAATGCCAATTATCTAGTTTCCTCTGAGGATACTGGCGACCAATTGTTTTTTAACATCCAAACACCAATTATCTAGTTTCCTCTGAGGACACTGGCGACCAATTGTTTTTTAACATCCAAATGCCAATTATCAATTTTCTCTGAGGACACTGGCGACCAATTGTTTTTTAACATCCAAATGCCAATTATCTACTTTCTCTGAGGACACTGGTGACCAATTGCTTTTTAACATCCAAATGCCAATTATCTAGTTTCCTCTGAGGACACTGGCGACCAATTGTTTTTTAACATCCAAACGCCAATTATCTAATCAGATGTGTTCTAGTGGTGTCGTTTAAGTAAACTTTTACTTCATTATTGTTAGATTTAATAATATAGCTATTGCTAATGGTTTGACCTATTCCTGCCTTATTACATTTAATGTTAGATTTAATAATATAGCTATTGCTAATGGTTTGACCTATTCCTGCCTTATTACATTTAATGTTAGATTTAATAATATAGCTATTGCTAATGGTTTGACCTATTCCTGCCTTATTACATTTAATGTTCAGTGAAAAAGTTTGTTTTGTTTAACAACACCACCAGAGCACATTAATTTATCAATTATCAGTTACTGGATGTCAAACATTGATCACTCTGGCATACAGTCTTAGAAGAAACCCGCTACATTTTTCTATTAGCTGCAAGGGATCTTTTGTATGCATTTTTCAACAGACATGACAGCACATACCATACCTATGATATACCAGTCGTGGTGCACTGCCTGGCATAAGATTTAGCCCACTGACTCCTACAACCAAAGAATCTGAAACAACTGCTCCACCAACTGATCTAGATCCTGCCCCTATTAGGTACAAGCACCAGCTTAAAGGGACATACCCTAGTTTTTAAACACTATGGCATATTTTTTACTTTTAAAGCCATTTTTGATAACTAACATCATACTTTACTTAGATGTTATTGTTTAGACTATCCATTTCTGTACATTCGAAGTGTTTTTTGGTCATCCCGGTGTTTATAATATCATAAAATGGATTTCTCATATTTTTAAAAATGCATGTGCGTCTGAGAAGTAACAGTTATGGAGTCGAGTTTTAGTTTATTTTTACAGCGTATTTCACCATTTCAAAGTCAGACTCATGTTTCAATCAACTGTAACTTTATTAAAATGTGTCACAGGTTTGTAGATTAACTAAACTTAGTGTGCATTTTCATGGGCTGAAACTAGGGCATGTCCCTTTAAACAATGTTTTATAATGTCATGGAACGACTACGTTATTTTAATGCAAGGCTAACACAGCAGGATATGCTACATGGATATCAAAACCTGGACTATTATCTCCCCTTGAGAGAGATTTATTTCCTCCTGCTACTCAGTTAATCCCGATTAACACCAATTCCTCATCATGCACATTTATCATAGAAGCAAAGTGGAATTCACGGGATCTAAATATAGCATGATTGACTGGTGCAATTACTGCCTGGAGGTGGCTTGATGGAAACGAATGCAGTAATTAATTAAGATTAATCATCCCATTCTGTCTGGTTTTATCATTTCGTAAAATGCTTTTATTTTAACATTTTGAATAAGAAGACAATATTTGATTTGTATTTTTGAATGTGTTTGGAGTTTGAACATTTCTCACTAGTATCTACAGAAAAATCCATTAGTCTGCAATTATTTAATTGATATTACTATCCCGATCATACTTTTGCAGACTATGGATGATATATAAACTGTATTGATCAGCAGGTGTCAGCATAATGTAAAAGTTTGTTTTGCTTAACGACACCACTAGAGCACATTGAGCACAGAACAGAGTTATAATCACCACCGACAAGGTGGCTTCATGATAATGTGGTTAATGTGTACTGCAGTATGAAATAGTT
The DNA here is from genome assembly GCF_016097555.1 of Gigantopelta aegis. Classification (NCBI taxonomy): domain Eukaryota; kingdom Metazoa; phylum Mollusca; class Gastropoda; order Neomphalida; family Peltospiridae; genus Gigantopelta; species Gigantopelta aegis. The sequence continues at coordinate 24,507,008 of NC_054702.1, forward strand.
CAAAAATAAATAGATTGTTTTATTTACTGATACCACTAGAGTACATTGATTTATTAATCATTAGCTATTGGATGTCAGACATTTGTTAATTCTGATATACAGTCTTATAGAGGAAACCCGCTATACTTTTCTATTACTAGCAAGGGTAGCAAGACACCATTAGAGCACATTGATTTGTTAATCATTGTCTTTTGGATGTCAAGGATTTGTTAATTCTGTTATATACATGTAGTCTTAAAGACTCTTAGAGGAAACATGCCAGACTTTCACATTTGAAGCAAGGGATCTTTCATATGCACCATCCCACAGCACATACAACAGCCTTTCATATAGCAGTTACGGTGCTCTGGCTGGAACGAGATTTAGCCTAATGAGTCCTCCAATGGGGATCCATCACTGGGCGCTTTAGCATTGGGCTACGTCCTGCCCCTATTCTGAACAGAAGTCAATATTTTATTTGTACTTTTGTATGTACCAGCAGGTATGTGGTAGTTGAACCTTTTTCACTGGCATCAAAATGAAAAATCCATTAGCCTTCAATTATTACTATCCCAATTATATTCTTGAAAAAATGGATTATGTATAAACTGTATCGATTGACACATGTCAGCGTAATGTGAGATCCTGTTTTCATCACAATTAAAGGGGACGAGTCATAGTCCAGTGCTCGCCTGATGCCCAGTGGTGTTTAGGATTGATTCCCAACAGTGCGCCCATTGGAATATTTCTCATTCCTGTCAGTGCTCCCCAACTGGTATATCAAAGGTCATGGTATATGCTAACCTGTCTCTGGGTTCATGCATATAAATTGCTTGTCTGATATGCACTCGGTCTAGGATCGATACCCGTCGGTGGGCCCATTGGACTATTTGTCATACCAGCTAGTGCTCCACAACTGGTGAAACAAAGGCTGTGGTATGTGCTATCCTATCTGTGGGATGATGAATATAAAAGATCCTTAGCTGTTGAAAAATTTAAAAAGAGTAGCCCATGGAGTGGTATCAGTGGGTTTCCTCTTTCATTATCTGTGTGGACCATAACCATATGTCCAATGTCATATAACAATAACTGAAATGTGTTGAGAGCATTGTTAAATAAAACATTCCATCCTTTCCATCATCAATTAATTTTAAAGGATGAGTTATCTTAGAAAGAAAGAAAGAAATGTTTTATTTAACAACGCACTCAACACATTTTATTTACGGTTATATGGCATCAGACATATGGTTATGGACCACACAGATTTTGAGAGGAAACCCGCTGTCGCCACTACATGGGCAACTCTTCCGATTAGCAGCAAGGGATCTTTTATTTGCACTTCCCACAGGCAGGATAGCACAAACCATGGCCTTTGTTGAACCAGTTATGGATCACTGGTCGGTGCAAGTGGTTTACACCTACCCATTGAGCCTTGTGGAGCACTCACTCAGGGTTTGGAGTCGGTATCTGGATTAAAAATCCCATGCCTCGACTGGGATCCGAACCCAGTACCTACCAGCCTGTAGACGATGGCCTACCACGCCGCCACCGAGGCCGGTCTGAGTTATCATAGAATATATATCTATGATGTACACAGGTATGTTGACCAAAAAGCTGCATAAGCCACTTTAACTGCTTATGTTAGCACTGTTAATTATGGGATCCATTTCAGTCAAACAGAATCTAGAGTATATGACTTTAATAAGTTATTCAGAGATGCATGTAATTTGCAGCTATTTTTAGAAGTAAAAACCTTTGAGTTATTCTTGCACTATATTATATACCAACACCCAATTATCAGATGTTTGCATTTGTGCCAGCTATTTGTTCATGAGTTCATGCCAAATTTGAAATATCCAGCATATGTTTCATGTACATAACCTTGTCTTATCTTCTCATGAAAGACATGGTATGGTTTAATAAATATTTTTCCTATATTTGTTGACTAAGGGTTTTCAATGAAATGTGTAAACACCTGTACATGCATGTACGAAGTACCTGCACAGACCTGCTGATTTCTAAGTCGTTAATATATGTAACAGTATTTGCACGTTATACAAGTGTCATCGGAACAATTCCTTATTGTATAGCATGGATATTATAGTCAGTTGGGTGATTTACAGTTCAAGGGCAAAACTGGCAGGTTACTGCAAAACAAAGTCATAAGCATATGCAGCGTTTATACAGAATTACACATGGCTTTTTAGGATGTGCCACTTCACAAGTGATTAAATGGAATGGATGACTAAGAAGCAGAAACTGAAATGCCTATTCTATTGAAAGAACATTCAAATGTCCATTCTATGGGTTCAGAGAAGACTTTCTATGGGTTTGGAAAGAAAGAAAGAAATGTTTTATTTAATGATGCACTCAACACATTTTATTTATGGTTATATGGCGTCAGACATATGGTTAAGGACCACACAGATATTCAATTCAATTAGCAGCAAGGGATTTTTTATATGCACCATCCCAAAGGCAGGGTAGTACATACCATGGCCTTTGATAAACCAGTTGTGGTGCACTGGCTGGAATGAGAAATAGCCCAATGGGCCCACTGATGGGGATCAATCCCACAATGACCACGCATCAAGTGAGCGCTGTACCACTGGGCTACGTCCCGCCCCCTATATGGGTTTGGAGAAGACACTCAAATGTCCATTCTATGGGAGTGGAGAGGACATTCAAATGTCCATTCTATGGGAGTAGAGAAGACATTCAAATGTCCATTCTATGGGAGCAGAGAGAACATTCAAATGTCCATTCTATGGAAGTAGAGAGGACACTCAAATGTCCATTCTATGGAAGTAGAGAGGACACTCAAATGTCCATTCTATGGAAGTAGAGAGGACACTCAAATGTCCATTCTATGGAAGTAGAGAGGACATTCAAATGTCCATTCTATGGGAGTAGAAAGAACATTCAAATGTCCATTCTATGGGAGCAGAGAGAACATTCAAATGTCCATTCTATGGGAGTAGAGAGGACACTCAAATATCCATTCTATGGGAGTAGAGAAGACATTCAAAAGTCCATTCTATGGGAGTAGAAAAGACATTCAAATGTCCATTCTATGGGAGCAGAGAGAACATTCAAATATCCATTCTATGGGAGCAGAGAGAACATTCAAATGTCCATTTTATGGGAGTAGAGAAGACATTCAAATGTCCGTTCTATGGGAGTAGAGAAGACATTCAAGTGTCCATTCTATAGGATCAGAGAGGACATTCAAATGTCCATTCTATAGGATCAGAGAGGACATTCAAATGTCCATTCTATAGGATCAGAGAGGACATTCAAGTGTCCATTCTATAGGATCAGAGAGGACATTCAAATGTCCATTCTATGAGTGTGGAGAAGACATTCAAATAAGTCAGACACGTTTGTGGAGAGGCCTACCGCCTGTCTGCCATTCCACTTCGTTAATTGAATAAATATTGTTTTTGCTGAGGTGTCATTACACAATTATTTATTTTCTTTCCTTTAAATCAAAATATCACTCTATAGCCACCTGTTCCATATTCATTAGAACGTTTTTACTGATGTAACTAAAAATGTTTAGAAGAAAAAAAAGGTATATGGAAAGAAAAAAAACTATTACAAAAATCACCTTTCATGCTCATGAGTGATGTATGCAGATTGAAGAATAAATAAAATTCTTACATATTGACATTTGCTGATATCCAATAAGTCCCTGCAATTTAAATGTCATTGCCCTTGTTTTGAGTCAATAAACTTTACTGTTTAGTAAATTATGCACAAAAGAAAGAAGAAACAGACTGACCTACATGTCGCTGTAACAGCTTGTAAAGATTAGATCCGAGAAGCAAACAATTTTGTTTTCCAATTACAAATTAATGGCGCACTTAATTCTGAAACTGTTTTTTATACCAGCAACATCAATTTAAGTGTGTCATTTTGTAAATTTCACACCGCCTTTGTAAAATGTTCTTTCCTTTCCTTTTCCTGCCCTTTAGGGTGGGGTGGTTCAGGAGGTATATTCTACAGAAGTTGAAATTAACCAGAAATACAATGGAAGGGGGGGGGGGGGAAGGAAGGAAGGAAATGTTTTTATTTAACGACACACTTAACACATTTTATTTACGGTTATATGGTGTCAGACATATGGTTAAGCACCACACATATATTGAGAGAGGAAACCCGCTGTCACCACTTCATGGGCTACTCTTTTGAATTAGCAGCAAGGGATCTTTTACATGCATCATCCCACAGATAGGATAGTACATACCATGGCCTTTGTTACACCAGTTGTGGAGCACTGGCTGGAACGAGAAAATAGCCCAATGGGTCCACCGACGGAAATCAATCCTAGACTGACCGTGCATCAAGCGAACGCTTTACCACTGGGCTACATCCCGCCCCATAAACGAAGGGGGAAAAACACATGTACCTTTACACCCATAGATGACGTATTGGTATACAGATTGTAGAATAAATAGAATTTTGTCCATATTGTCATTTTCTGATATCCGATATATCTTAGCAATTTAAATGTCAGTGGCCTTTTTTCCAGTGAACAAACTATCACTTACAATTCGACCCAGCTTGTAACAGCTTGAGAAATAGTTACCAAGCAAGAAGCATTTAAAAAAAGAAAAAAAAAAAAGTAAAAGAATGGTCTACTTTATTGCGAACCTGTTTTTATACCAGAAACATCAGTTTATGCATGTCATTTTATAAATGTCACACCGCCTTTGTAACATTTTCGTTATTTCTGTTTACAACATCGTACAAATGATTTACAATATTTTAAATCTGATTTTATAAAGGTACATGTTAAAGTTTGTTTTGTTTAATGGCACCACTAGTCTCGTTCCAGCCAGTGCACCACAACTGGTATATCAAAGGCTGTGGTATGTACTATCCTGTCTTTGGGATGGTGCATATAAAAGATCCCTTGCTACTAATGAAAACATGTAGCAGTTTTCCTCTAAGACTATATGTCAAAACTATCAAATGTTTGACATCTAACAGCCGATGATTAATAAATCAATGTGCTCTAGTGGTGTTGTTAACAAAACAAACTTCTATGACACCACTAGAGCACATTGATTTCTTAATCATCAGCTATTGGAAGGAAGGAACTGTTTTATTTAATGATGCACTTAACACATTTTATTTACAGTTATATGGCATCACCACTTCATGGGCTACTCTTTTCGATTAGCAACAAGGGATCTTTTATATGCACCATCCCACAGACAGGATAGTACATACCATGACCTTTGTTACACCAGTTGTGGAGCACTGGCTGGGACGCGAAATAGCCTCTGCTATTGGATGTCAAACATTTGGTAATTTTTTAACATACAGTCTTAAAAAGGAAAACCCGCTACATTTTTTAATTAGTAGCAACGGATCTTTTATATGCACCATCCCATTCATAACCTGAGGAAATAAAAATTTACTTTCTCGGTAGGAAATTATCATGCATTGGTGTATCATACAATATTACTGGACTATTTGGTGCTTACAAACTGATCAACTTATCATACTAAATATGTCAGAACAGACAAAGTGATCCCACATAGTTTTAAAGAGTTTACATTTACTGCTTGCTTTCATTGTTACATTCTGTAATAAAATGGGGTTTTAAAAACATATAATATGTGCATTGTTTATTATGCAAATACTACATTGATTTTTTTTAAAATTAATATACTTTTATTTAGCATACCATTGTTATTTGGTATACACTTGAAGTTGACACCAGCACTGGATATAATAACAATATTATTATTAAAAAAAAAAATAGTAAAAAAAGGATAGAGATATAGATTTTGTGCTGAAAAGTGAGAAGTATTAATATAAAATAATTTCCTTCCATGGAAATTAAATGTGAACCTGGTTGCACTAATACACAGTATATACCTTATAAGTTTTATTACAGACAGACATTATTAGTAATGGAAACCGATTCCGTCAGCCAGAACCTGAAAAACACCGATTAATTTACACGTATGTGTATAATTTTGGTGCTGAAACCGGCAACTATTTTTTTTTTAAGAAACACAGACTGTGAAATCTTCTTGTTTAGATGTCAGCACCATAGAACTATAATGGGTTGTGATCTACTAACTGTAGGTGATTTAGGAGATGTCGATATCTTTCGCAAGATAACAATTTTGGCATTAACTGGACTACCACTGAGAGTTATCTCCCCTAATGAAATTTGTGATAATGTCACACATTAAGGAAAAATGGGAACCAACTGACCTGACTGTTTTAAGAACACCATTTTAAGAAAAGAAAAAAAAATAACTGACGTAACAGATCGTTTTTCATTTAAATCTTCATTATTATTATTATTTTTTTAATGAAATTAACATTTATATAATATTATATCAGTTCTTTAAAAAAAAACCCACACAAACATTTACCTTAGTTTGACACCCAATAGCTGATGTATTTTTCATGCTGGGGTGTTGTTAAACACTCATTCATTTCTTGCTTTAAAAAAATTTAAAAATTAAATAACACATTCAGAAAATATTAAAAAGGAGTTCCTTGTTCCTTTTATCTATTTTTTTTAACAGGAAATTGATATAACAATTTTTTTTTTAAAATCCCGCACCTTAAAAATATATATTTTTTTTTTTTTTTTAAAAGCACAGTAAATCAAAAGTCCTTTTAACATCTAGTAAACACTTTTAAAGATATTATCTGCCTGTAATAAGCTCTGCGGCAGTCCCCCCCAAGCAGCAGCAGGATGCAATAGAGAGACAGAGAGAACTACATAATATAACGTCAGCAGCCGTTCTCGTGTCTTGCAAGTAGGTATAAATTAGCTTTACAAATAAGAAACAGCTGTGAGGCTGTTTTTCTGAGGTCCAACAAGTCGGAGCGGAGTTTCCCACGCTCAAGGGATGAACCTTCCATCTGTACAGATAAGTAGTGGGATGAGACTGCCACGCTTAATTAACACATTCGTCAGGTTACACGCAAATAATCAATCTCAAGATAATAATTAATGGCAATCAAGTGCCAAACATTTTTGGATTTTTTTTTAGGTTTTTTATATTTTTTATTACACTTCAGGTTTTAAAATATGTCCTCAATTGCCCCCATTCTTCTCCCCCCACTCCTCCTCCACTTTGCCCTCCATTCGCACTGCAGACATCATTCAAATGCTTGTTACGTTATTCTTTTTATATTAACACAAAATATTGTACTTTTTCATAGACAAGACAGCACATACCATAGTGTTTGATATAAGAATCATAGAGAACTGGTTGGAATGTTATGTATAATGGATATGAAATCAAATATCCAGTTAAAACACATTGACTATAAGGGAAAGGAACACATTTAGTACGTCAAATACTAGTACTCAAGTATGACTACTTGGTGGATATATATATATATATATTTATATATATGAAATATGCAGCCACTAAATAAGGATGCTCCTATAAAATAGCTGTATTTGCCCAAACAGGACAGCACATACCATGACCTTAGATAATATATAGCAATAGAGAAAAAACCAATCAGAGAATGGGTACACAATAGAGGTTTGATGCTATGACAAAAGCACCCCATGAGCACTTTGCTGACTCAGCAAGATCCTGTCTTAGTACATGTATGCTGTTTAAACAGTGGCGGCTATTGGTCTACTAACAAGATGCATGGCTATTTATTCTTAGCAGTACGGGCCCTTTTATTAATTTTTTAATAGACATGAAGGCACATACCACAACCTTTTCATACACACTCATGTATACATAAATATTTATATCTATATCACACATGAAGTATGGAAATAAGGACCAGCCTTGCAACACGCCCATATGTACTTAGGTCAGTTAAATAAATCAAGTCATCGGCTATTGAATGTCAAACATTTGTTAATTTGGACATACAGTCTTAGAGAGGAAACCCACTACATTTTTCCATTAGCAGCAAGGGATTTTTTTATATGCACTATCCCAGACAGGATAGTACATACCAGGACCTTTGTAACTTATTTGTAGAGCACTGGCTGGAATGAGAAGTAATCCAATGGGCCCACCTACAGTGATCGATCCCAAACCGAATGCGCATCAGAAGGAAGGAAGGGAATGTTTTATTTAACAACGCACTCAACACATTTTATTTACGGTTATATGGTGTCAGACATATGGTTAAGGACCACACAAATATTGAGAGAGGAACCCTGTTGTTGCCACTTCATGGGCTACTCTTTTCGATTAGCAGCAAGGGATCTTTTATATGCACTATCCCAGACAGGATAGTACATACCACGACCTTTGTTACACCAGCTGTAGAGCACTGGCTGGAATGAGAAATAACCCAATGGGTCCACCGACAGGGATCGATCTTAGACCGATCGCACATCAAGTGAACGCTTTACCACTGGACTACATCCTACCCCACCTAGGTGAGATTGCCTATCTGCGTGCATGTTAAATGAATATCCCACTCAAGCTATAAATATAAACACGGAGGCCAGGAAAAGACATTATAAAAACAACCGGAAATACATGAAACCAAATTTATGTCCTTTTTTTGTTTTTCCTCATCAAATGTAAAAATTGCTGACTGCTGTGAAAATGTATCTGGTGTTGCACTTCAGTATGGTATAATTTTCTCTCTGTTTTTTAATCTTGTGACTAAGATTATGTAACTTCTAGATTTTACGGTACCTCTACTTACTGTAAATTCCTCAGTTATGGAATTTTAATAATTACTTTGGGAAAAAGGTGCAGAAGGGGGAGAAGTATTGTTAGTTTTAGTTAGCAATGCAATCCCCACAGAATTGAATATGGGGCGGGCCGTGTAGCCCCAGTGGTAAAAGCACTTGCCTGATGTGCAGTCCCCCATATAGTGGGGGCCCATTGGGTTATTTCTCGTTTCATCAGGCCAGTGCACAGTGATGGTATAAGCAAAGGTGTGGTAGTGTTATCCTGGTTTATGTGGGACCAGTACATAATCTAAAAGATCCACTTACTACTAATTGGGAAAAAGTATCCAATGCAGGTTTCCCTTTCTAAGACAAATGTTTGATATCAACTAGCAGTGTTGATAAAAATTACAATGCTGCTTTAGTGGTATCATTAAATAATAACAAACTTTTAACGTTTTTTACTGACAGAATTGTTTTTTAAATGCAAAAACCTCCGAATATTTTTGCTTTATTTTATCAATACTGCCAAATAGATTATTTTCAGCATAGATGTGAGTGGAAGGGACGAGGAACAAAAGTTAATAATATTTGTTAGACCACAAAACCCCACCCTGATTAATTTTGAACCTATCTTAATACACATACTAGTAAATTTTATCAACTTATACAAAAAACACAAATAGAGATTTGATAAACAAATTCACTCCTTTCCTAAGAGAAGAATATTTTGCTATAAAATACATTTCACGGATAAGTGTGCATTACCGCTAATTTGCTCAAATTTTAATTTACTGACACTAAGACCAGCATAACCCTAGCTGCACAGATAAGACAACCACACACCAGCCAAATCAATAAGGGATCATCTTGGTGGTCTAAAACCAAGGGCCCTGTAGAGAGTAGATAATGTATAAGGTTCTACTATCACTGAAAACAGAGGAGACAAAAATTAAGAGGGGCCAATAGAAAAGAGTTTATCAGCGACTAAAGAGTTTTCCAGTGCATAACAGGGAGAGCGGAAGTCCATCTCCACTGAAAACCTAATAACTATAATAGATTGTGTGCACCTGCAGAAGGCAAACATATTAAATTATTACAGAGAACACCTTGTGGGAGCGGGGAATCATGAAAAGGGAGATCACAACCGTTTATTGGTTAAAGGAGAGAGTTTACAAAAACCACAAGGGACAGACAACCCCCCAAGAGAGTAAAACATATGTCTAACTGTATAGAAGGAAAAGAGCGACATATCTAAAAGAGGTCTGTTATGGGAGATAAGTAGTTCCAAGAGCAGTGTCCTTATACTGGTCGGACGTGTTGTACAACAGTTGGTAAAACCGATTAACATATATATTATATTACAATAGGTACTAGGATGTATCAATAGGATGAGTTCGTGTTTCGTTATTGTATTCTTCACCTTCAGGACAGTTAGAGAGTAGAAGATGGAAGAGATCCGAAACTATATTGCTTTTTAAGGGGAGTGGAGACATAAAATATGGTGTGAGTTTATTCCTCAAAAGGAGATAAAGATAGAGAGAAACAATAGGAAAGAGAAGTCAGGATAGATATTTGTTAAAGACACTTCACAGGAACATTTAAAGGAGATTATAGAGACTATTTTAGTGTTGAATATAGATTATTAGTGTGCGATGAGAGAGAGCGAGAGAGAGAGGGAGAGGGAGGAGAGAGAGAGAGAGAGACGAGAAGAGAGGGGAGGAGAGGGAGAGAGAGAGAAGAGAGAGAGAGAGAGAGAGAGAGAGAAAAGAGAGGAGAGCGAGGGAGAGGGAGAGAAGAAAGTGGGAAGAGAGAGAGGGAGGAGAGAGAGAGAGAGAGAGGGGGTGAGAGGGAGAGAAAAAGGGGGAGAGAGTAGAGAATGGAGGAGAAAAAGAGTGGGAGGGGAAATAGGAGAGGAAAAGGAGAGAGGGGGGGCCAGGGGAATCAATAGGAGAGAGAAGGAGAGAGAGAGAGAGAGGAGAGAATGGGGAGCTGAGGGGAGAGAAGACAAAGGAGAAGAAGAAAGAACTCATTATGGAGGTCATATAGGCTGCACCCACCAAACGAAAAAAGAAGGTAGCAATTCTAAAGTGATAACTTATGGGGTCATTTAAACAAAATAAACTTTAACTTTCCCTGGGGGGGTGAACGTGAAAAAAAGACCATGCGGCTACAGTATCACAGTAGTATCACAATTAGGCTACAGTATCACAATTAGGCTCGCAGACTTTTAAACTTTGAAATGTGTGCATCAGCTCTTAGTCTAATGCCACCGATAGGTATCATAATAGTCCAACTGCATTATATACATGGTTTAATTGCCAGTATGAGTTCCTGTAGACAGACCATGTGGGCGGTTACTGGAGCCGACAGGATGTGTGGCGGTGTGTTGACTGACACCAGCACATTCAGTCTCCTGTAACCTTTCTTTGTGATGTGCTGAGGCTGCTGTAGCCACCGACACACACACATTAAATCAAACAAGTCATGGGGTGGGTGGAGACGGGCATGGGTGAAATTAATATTGGTGGATAGGATGGATGGCTGGATGGATAGGATGGATAGGATGGATAGGATGGATGGAGGATGGATGGATAGGATGCATAGGATGGATAGGGTGGATGGAAGGATGGATGGATGGATAGGATGGATGGATAGGATGGATGAGGTATAGGATGGATGGATGGATGGATGGATGGATAGGATGGATAGGATGGATAGGATGGGTAGGATAGATAGGATGGATGGATGGATGGATGGATGGATAGGATGGATGGATAGGATGGATGGATAGGATGGATGGATAGGATGGATGGATAGGATGGATGGATAGGATGGATGGATAGGATGGATGGATAGGATGGATGGATGGATGGATAAGATGGAAAGGATGGATGGATAGGATGGATGGATGGATGGATAGGATGGATAGGATGATAGGATGGATGGATGGATAGGATGGATGGATGGATGGATGGATGGATGGATGGATGGATGGATGGATGGATGGATGGATGGATGGATGGATGGATGGATGGATGGATGGATGGATGGATGGATGGATGCAGTGTGAGACACAGATAGAATAAACATATTCACACAATAAAATACATACACATATTATATGCCCAGAATGAAGACTGGCAGACATGGAATGTCCGACTAACGATGACACAAGCATGAGCCTTGGACAGGACAAAGAATCCAACATTTAACTGTGCACAGTATTGACCACACACACCTTGACTCACACCGGCCCTTCAATGCTGTTCAAGATGTTCAAGTCAGCATCCACTGGTTCTGAATAAACAATGGCCGTTTGTAGTGATCGATCACTCACTCGACTGCCATTATCTAAAAGTGCAGCTACCTAATGTCAAGGCTGTGCATTGACAGATAATTTAAATGAAACCCACCCTGCCCTGTGTTTAATGGCATTTCACATTTTCTGCTGAAATGTTCCAGCCACAAACTCAGGTCAGCCGATATATATTACCATTAGCAGTAATTACTTTTATAAGCCTATTACCCCGCTAGTTTTATACGGCAAGCATCACAAATAATTAAAAATTTAATGACAGATCAAATTCCCAAGACCCTAATGATTTAAATATTCCTTTGGACTGTATTTTGTTTTGTTTTTTGTTTTTTTTACAACAAAAAACCCACTCCTTGGTTCTCAGTTTTCCAAAAGTACATTTCCATAAAAATAGTATTAATATATGTAAAAAAAAACCCATAGCATATTACTGTAAAAGTTTTTACAGTCAGGCATTTCTGAATATGCCATTGAAATAAAAAAAATTAACTTGTATTAAAGCTTCAAATTCAAGTACATTTTAAATAATTTATCCTTTTAAGAACCAACTTTTATGAGTACATGTAAAGCAATTCTGAATAAGCTATTGAAATATTTTTAAATTTATATTAAAGCTTCAATTTCAAGTACATTAACAGTTAATTGCCAACAAGAGAGATGTCTGTGCATATAGAGGCCTTAATTACACCTCCCTAGGAGTTAGGAACTTGCTTAAACTACATGTAGCGATTAAACTAAATGGAAATCTTCATATTCAATCTGGGTGGGATGTACAAAATGTAGTTCAGTGGTAGAGCACTCGTCTAAGAAGTGACGAATCATGGGATCGGTCTTCAAGATGAATCAGTTGGGTTTTCGTCCATTTCAGTTAGAACCGTATAACTGACATATCAAGAACAGAGGTATGTACTGTCCTGTCCATTGGAAAGTGCTTCTGAAAAGGACCTTTGTTAGGGTTTAAGCTGGTCCCAAACATGTATAAGAACTTTTGCAAATTTGGTAAACAATAAATAAATGGGTAGCCAAATTCTAATTTTAATTAGCCATACAGTAAAAATGGCTGCTGCTCTTCATGGGACAGGTGATTTAATAAAGAAATATATTCACCATATTTTATTTTAATTTGCATTTGACCATTTGGCAAACAACAACTTACACCATGATTTTCTGCTATTTTGTAGGAGTAGCCTACAGGTATATGTGACACAACAGGTTTCTTTTCTTAGACTGCTGAACAAGTGTTGCAATAACTATGCTACTATACACACCAAGTAGTCGACTTGTTTAAGTGGCATTGTTAAACATTCCTTTCCTTTCCAAACAAACCTTAGTTCCTCAGATTACAAAACAATGTGCTGAGGTGTCCCCAAACATTCCTTTCCTTTCCAAACAAACCTTAGTTCTCAGATTACAAAACAATGTGCTGAGGTGTCACCAAACATTCCTTTCCTTTCCAAACAAACCTTAGTTCTCAGATGTACAAAACAATGTGTTCTGAGGTGTCCCCAAACATTCCTTTCCTTTCCAAACAAACCTTAGTTCTCAGATTACAAAACAATGTGCTGAGGTGTCACCAAACATTCCTTTCCTTTCCAAACAAACCTTAGTTCTCAGATTACAAAACAATGTGCTGAGGTGTCACCAAACATTCCTTTCCTTTCCAAACAAACCTTAGTTCTCAGATTACAAAACAATGTGCTGAGGTGTCCCCAAACATTCCTTTCCTTTCCAAATAAACCTTAGTTCTCAGATTACAAAACAATGTGCTGAGGTGTCACCAAACATTCCTTTCCTTTCCAAACAAACCTTAGTTCTCAGATTACAAAACAATGTGCTGAGATGTACCCTAAGCATTCCTTTCCTTTCCAAACTGTACAGACTTCAGTTCAGCTAGGAATTAGTTCTGTCCTCAGATTACAAAACAAAGACATTACCGAAATCTGCCCGGTTAATGAGTTAGGTTCCAATACAAGTTTAATGTGTCATTAACCCGACCAGAATGCGTCTGGAGCAGATGCGACAATACTCAAACTGAATTATGAGGATTTGTGTGCTCTATTGTTAGCGTGTCACATACTTGTGCCTGCTGAAAGCTCTAAAATTAAAATCCTATATATAAACCGAAAAAACCTATATATGTATTTAATAGCAGCATGTGCACATGTCGTTAGGATCATTAGCATTCTAACCGAGGAGATAGGGCATGTGATCTTAATGTGTCTTGTGATTAATCACAATATTTGAATAGCAACCACCAACAAACACTCCAAAACTGGCATGTGATATATGTATATACTGTGAAACCTCTTAAGACTGGACCCTCTGTAAACCAGAATTCCCTCAAAACCGGACGTTTGGAAGAGTCACTTTTTAAAAACCAGTACAGAACTTAAACTCTCTAAACCGGATCCCTCTTAATACTGGACATTTTTATTGGTCTCAAGGATGTCCAGTTTTGAGGTGTTTCACTGTATATCCATTTTAAAAATGAAAGCTTAAATTTCTTACGGTATATGATAATTTTTTAACAGATGGGTTTCTTTTCAGTTATACAAGGTGGCTACGAGTCAAAGAAGGCTAATGGTTGGTTGTTTATGACAATCTGCACAAAAGTGTTAAAATCATTATGTACAGTATATATTTAACTTTGTATCTCCTCAAAATATATTAAAATTGTTTTGTTTAACGACACCACTAGAGTACACTGATTAATGAACCATGAGCTACTGGATGTCAAACATTTAGTAATTCTAACATAAGCATATGAAATGGGAACTGGTTGGGATGGGAAAAAACACATGGGTTTGCTAAGGTTGGTTTTGTTTAATGACACCACTGGAGCACATTGATTTATTCATCATTGACTATTGGATGTCAAACATTTGGTAATTTTAACATAGTGTCAGAGAGGAAACCTGCTACATTTTTCCATTAGACAGGATAGCACATACTACAGCCTTTAATAAACCAGTGCTAAGGAGGTTCAAACCTATGACCGAAGCACCTCAGGTGAGTGCTCTAACAACTGAGCTGGATCCCAATGATAACAATAAGCAGAATTTTGCACCAATTTGTCGAAGTAAAATAGGTCGCAGTGACCTAGCTATTGTACACAACACACTGCCATCCAAAGTTGAACATGCATGCAAGGATTGATGATCCTATATTGATGATCCTATATAGGACCACACAGATATTGAGAGAGGAAACCCACTGTCACCAGTTCATGGGCTACTCTTTTCAATTAGCAGCAAGGGATCTTTTATATGCACCATCCCACAGACGGCCTTTGATATGCCAGTCGTGGTGCACTGGTTGGAATGAGAAATAGCCCAATGGGTACAACGACGGGGATCGATCCCAGACTGACCACGCATCAAGCGAGCACTTTACCACTGGGCTACGTCCCACCCCATAAATTGAAGGGATACCGAGTGTCTTTGTATGTGTGTGCGAGTGTTTGGATGGATGGATGGATGGATGGATGGATGGATGGATGGAGAAATGGATGGAGAAATGGATGGATGGATGGATGGAGAAATGGATGGATGGAAAGATGGATGAATGCATGGAGAAATGGATGGATGGATGGAGAAATGAATAGATGGATGAATGAATGAATGTATGTATCTCAAGGTGCCCTTTACACTGCTGGTTTAAAATGTATAAGAAAAGGGTCATCATGAATGGGACAATCTTCAGATTAAAAGTCTACCAATTAAGATTGTTATCTGGCACAACGCTTGCTTTTCATCAACAGTGATCCACGCATGACTTAAAACCATTCTGGGTAAAGCCGATTTTAGCCTGGTGTAATCAATCAGCCAGTGGTCAGAACATATTGATGACCAAGAACTGTCTGAACAATATGTTTGGGAGTAGCCTCCCTTGGCAGGTTGAAGTGGAGTGATTGTAATTGGTAGCCAGTTCTCGTTTGTTTTATTGTTGATTTTCACCGGCTGTATGTGTGTAGTGTTTACTTCATCTATGAAATGAAAAACGTTTATTGGCAGTAAATATTATTGTATTTACTCACAATATAAAATGTCAATGGATTAAGAGCATTGGTCATGTACAATAAATGTATGCATTTATCGTTTACTCGTTTTTATCCATAATACATCTATCTGTTTATCCACCTATTTGTCTATCTATAGTAGTAATCAACTGATCAATCCAGGCATTTCCATTTGTGCATGTGTATTTATGTGGGAGTGTGTGTATTTATTTATGAGTGTGTATGTGTGTGTGTGTGTATTTATTTTTGAGTTTGTATGTGTGTGTATTTATGTGAGTGTGTGTATTTATTTATGTGTATGTATGTACTTATGTATGAAGTAGACAGATAAACAAGAAGTGAAAATTGTAGTTGGGGATGTGTGTGTGTGTGTGTGTGTGTCAATGTGTGTGTGTGTGTGTCAATGTGTGTGTGTGTACAGAGAGAGAGAGAGAGAGAGAGAGAGAGAGAGAGAGAGAGAGAGAGAGAGAGAGAGAGAGGAGAGAGAGAGTACATGTTTATGCATGTGCTTGCATACATACAAGTGAGTGGATGGATATATATTAGTATGCAAACACTGGATGGATGGATGGATGGATGGATGGATGGATGGATGGATGGATGGATGGATGGATGGATGGATGGATGGATGGATGGATGGATGGATGGATGGATGGATGGATGGATGGATGGATGGATGGATGGATGGATGGATGGATGGATGGATGGATGGATGGACGGACGGACGGACGGACGGACGGACGGACGGACGGACGGACGGACGGACGGATGGATGGATGGATGGATGGAGAAATGACCAGATGGATGGCCAAATGAATGGATGGATGGATGGATGGAAACATGGATGGAGAAATGGATAGATGGATGAACAGATGGACAGATGGATGAACAGATGGACAGATGGATGGATGGATAAATGAATGAATGGATGAATGGACAGACACATGTATGTATGGATGGGTGGACAGACAGATGGACGCCAGACATATAAATGAATGTACAGACAAATGGGAATATAGATGAACGGATCCTTGCACACAGCACGTTTTACATTCAATTTGTGGTGTACATATAAATACACTTTACAAGAAATATAACACTCAAAGTGTTCAGCTTCATGTTGTTAAAAAGGACTCTGCTGTGAAGAATTACCAAGAAAATTGACAAAATTACTGCAATTCTATACACAGAACATTGCAGGCGGGTTTTTTTGCACAATGATGAGCATGCAAGCATCTCTGTTATCATCTTGAGGATAATAGCTAATTGGATGGCCACTAAACAAGACTTTTCAACACGTAACCTGATAATTAACCGACACGTGTATGTAATCTAAATGGGTTAAGTAACCTGTGTTAAATAACACTTACCATTACCAAGTGTTAATTGGAAGGGTTTTTCTAGCAAGTTTTCTCCTCGCAGAATGTTCTAACTGTAGATTCAAAATGCAATTTGCTTTCCTTTATTAGTTTCTTTTAGAAATTATTACAATTATTTTTTTTACCAACATTTGCTGAGAGGTAACACCCATTTAATATTTAATAAACCTGATTATAATGGGCACCCTCATATAACAATCACCTGTCTGTATAATAGGCATTTCTGTGTGAATGGCTTTTTAAGCTAGGATTCCATAGACATGGCAAACGTTTGCAGCAGACTTGTGTATTATGCATAAAGACCATATATTAGAATTACCAAATATTTGACATCAATACTCGACGATTAATAGCTTAAAGGGACAGACCCTAGTTTTTAAATACTAAGGCATATTTTCCCCCGAACCCTAGTTCCAACCCATAACAATGGACACTAAGTTTGGTTAATTTACAAACCTGTAACAAATTTGGATACAATAGAGTCTGTGATGTTGAAATACTTTTAAAAATAGAGTAAAATAAGCATTACTTCTCAGATGCACATACTTTTTTAAAAATATGAAAAATGCATTTTGTGGTATTAGAAACACTAGGATGACCAGAAACACTTCAGTTGTATGGAAATGGATAATCTAAATAATAAGTAATATTTGATTTCAGTGATCATAAACGGCTTCAATAGTGAAAAATATGCCTTAGTGTTTAAAAACTAGGGTATGTCTCTTTAATGTGCTTTAGAGGTTTTGTTAAACAAAACAAACTTTAACTTTTATCCTTTAGTTAGACAGAAAAAAAAAAAAAAACTTTTTTACTTTTTTTCTCCACATAATCTGTTCCACACGTCTTCCTTCTTTTTTTGGCCAGTAAAGGAGTATCAAATTTTACTCATATATTTTTCTTTCTTTCTAACTTTCAAAACTTTCACCACCCACTATATGTGAAGAAAAAAAAAAGTGTCATAATGGAAAGAAGATCAGAGAAACGCAACTGCACTACAAGTAGCTATATAGCATTACGCCACAAGACCCCGTGCCAATTCAAACAAATTGATCATACAAACACGTCTTACACCCCAGGTGCCAGGTCGCTTTTCCCAATCACTTCTGCATCAGTCGCCCCTACTTTGAAGGTCACTCGGGCAGTAACCACAGAGTGTAACCGGGAAGAGTAACAGAGAGTAACCACTGTATCTTCTGCAGTCACCAGCCAGCTTTATCATGCTTTGATTTCTGATATCGCTGTATTTGTGTCAGACATTGCATGTACATATCGCTTGAACAAGTACACACAGAGACCTCCTGGAGGAGCCAAACTTTGTACACAACCAACGAACAGACTAAACTGTCAACAGGTTTCAAGATGAGAGAAACCAGGGAGGTGGAGGGTAGAAGGGGGAGGAATTTGTGGACCGATGTCTGGTATGAGATAATATTTGGCATACGATTGCAAAATAAATGGCTTGTGCTTTTCTTGTGTAAATATTAGCTCATACACGACTGCCAGCGAAATCCCGCTGGCATCTTTATGTCCGCATTAACACCACCACCCAGGTCGAAGTTTACCTTGCTCGTCAATGCCAATTTATTATCCATTTGATTTTCTTAAATGTCAAAGGATTTGGTTACCACGTTTCATTTCCTGGAAGACTAGGTGAAAAAATTGTTATCGTATGATAATGGAGTCTACCGTCTGCCTGAAGTAAATCTTTTGTTTTCATCTCTTATGGAAATGTTACTACAGTATATTCAAGGTTTTAATGTTTATATTAAAAAAACCCAGTAAGAATAAACATGAGACTAAATGATAAATAATCAAACTCATATACAGTGAAACCTCTCAAAACCGGACCCTCTGTAAACTGCAATTCCCCCAAACCGGACATTTTTCACCGTCCTTTTTTAAAAATCAGTACAGAAATTAACCTGTCTAAATTGGATACCTCTTGAAACTGGATATTTTACTTGGTCTTGATGGTGTCCGGTTTAGAAGGGTTTTACTGTATATAGCAAAAATATATACAACTGAAGATGACATTCTGATAAATGTGGTTGATTTGACTCATTCGTTTACCACTGTTTGAAACCCATCTCGTTTTCATGTTGGGGTGTCATTAAACATTTATTAATTCATTTTGTTTTTTAATTGATAAATGAGATTGAGATTCAGAAAATATTACTTGTATATATCGAAACCACATTACAACTACACTGTGTACATGTATGTAGCTCTACACAAAAACTACCATGCTAATTTTAAAAAGGTCAAAGTTAGTTTTCTTCTACAACACCACTACAGCACATTGATTTATTAATCACTGGCTACTATAAGTCAACACGTACATGTACATACTTTTAGTGGAAACCTGCTACATTTTTCCATTAGCAGCATTTTCCCAGCATTTTTCTGGACAGCACATACCACAGCCTTTGATATACCAGTTGTGGGGCACTGGTTCCAATGTGGGGGTTCGATCCTTTGACCAAAGCACTTTAAGTGATAAAAAAAACCCTAAAAACAGAGAATAGTTTCAGGGTGAGGATTAAATCCCATGACTGAAGCACCTCAGGCGAGTGTTTGCTGATTTTAGTGGACCACTGGTGATTCATGCACAAATGTTAACAGAACCTGCATCCACAGCTGAGCATTATATTTGACCAGAAAATCTGTAACAGTTGGCAGGGCCTTAAAAATGAACGGTTATACATTTTGTACAATCAGCTACTAATACTGGTCAATCAAAAAAACAAGGACAGAATTACGGTAAGATTCCGGACTTTCAAAAATGTCCACAGGGTTTTAATCTCTGCACATTGTAATACTGTACTGTTCCAGCCAGTCTCCCCAACTGCTAAAGCTGAAGTTGTGGTATATGTGGGGGAAAAGGAAATGTTTTATTTAATGATGCACCCAACACATTGTATTTACAGTTATATGGCGTCAAACATATGGTTAAGGACCACACAGATATTGAGATAGAAAACCTGCCGTCGCTGCTTCATGGGCTACTCTTTTCTATTAGCAGCAAGGAATCTTTTATATGCACCATCACACAGACAGGATAGTACATACCACAGCCTTTGATATACCAGTCATGGTGCACTGGCTGGAACAAGAAATAGCCCAATGGGCCCATGGATGGGGATCGATCTTAGACTGACCGTGCATCGAGCGAATGCTTTACCACTGGGCTATGTAGGAAGAAAACGACTCCTCAAGGACTATTGGAAAAGAATAACCCATGTGGAGGTCTAATCTTATTACCGGTACTGCTTACACAATTTGCTAGAATGTTGAGAACTACATGGATATTAAGCAATCAATGCCTTACAAGCTGAAAGGCTTATCTAATATTTATATAATTTTACTGAAAGGATTATAGTATATCTAATATTTATTTTTAAAAAATTACTGTAGGATACACCTTATATCTAATATTTCAGTTTTTTATACAAAAGAAATAACTTTATATCTAATATATATTTTGTTTTACTCAAAGGATATACTGCATATCCAATATTTATTAACAAAAATTAAGTGGTTTTATCCGAGTAGGCAAACACAATAAAATCAATCGATGAAATGCTTTAACCTGCATGTTTAGTGTTTCTCATCTTCTATTCTTTTATTGAAGTAATTAATATAAAAGCTGCTAAATCCCAGCGATGAACTAAATTCACGTCAAAATCCCACGAGTGATTTTCTTTAAGATCGCCATTCCGTAACTGGGCTGTAATAATGCAGAAATAAGTATGCCTATGAACATTCCATCAGGTGAAAATTATTACCATATAAAAAAAATTGAAGTCGTCATGACAAATAAGTTTGGTCTCCAATATGATAAACTGCAATCTCCCCCCACCTCCCCCCACAACCCATAAATTCATAAATACATCTACAGACATTCCCAAGGGTAAAATTTATTATTACCATATAAAAACATTTGGAGCCATCATGGCATATATGTTTTGTCTCCAATATGATGAACTGCAACCCCCCACCCCCACCCCCACCCCCACCCAATATCCATAAAATCATGAATACATCTATGGACATTCTCAAGTGTAAAATTTATTATTATTACTGTATAAAAAACATTTGAAGCCATCATGACATATTAGATTTGTCTTCAATATGATAAAGCCTCACCCACCCCCAATATCCATAAAATCATGAATACATCTATGGACATTCCTAAGTGTAAAATTTAAATAAAAACATTTTGTCATAAAATTCCTCTTCTTTTTTTTGTTGGTCTTTTGCAAAATGACATCTGCCCCCCCCTCCCCCCCCCCCCCACACACACACACACACCAATAATAATGTAGAAATGAATACATTTATAGACATTCCAAAGTGCAAAAGTTATTATATCTATTAAAAATAATTTTTACAAAAATTACATCATGAAGGGACATTCCATTTTCTTTTTCAATTAATTTTTCAGTGATCTCCAAAGTCAAAAGTACACACAGTTCATAAAAGATATCCTGAAGACATTCACGGGGAAAGACGATATCTTAATTGTTAAGTGAAAAGTCTGGCTATATAACACCGTCTGTAAAAGCTCTTAAAGCAAATTCAATGAGCGTTTGGCAACAGCTGTGCTAATACAACAATAAACAGAGGAGGGGACATCTACATATATGCAGCGGTTTCACCTGCCCTCACCTGAACGACTGTTACCCAGGTAAACTCAGGTAAAACCGTGACCCAAACTTCAAACAGCTGCTTAGTTCACTGTTGTATAATCACAGCCTGTATAGTGAAATAGCTGGATGGGGCTTTTGTGAATGACATTACCAACACCCAGACGCGCGTAAGAATGTGCCGATATCAGCATCTTCAATGAGCTGCTCTCCAAGCGTGAGGGTCTGAGGGTCTCGGAGAATAAAATGGGTGGAGTAGATCGACAAGTAGGAGGATTACTAAGAATTATGTATTCAGACCTATAACAATCTGCTTTTGTCTGGCTTATTTCTGCTAGAAGGAGAGATGACTGTGTGAGGTACAATGTAGCTGGAGACATTTTGTTCGGTGTCACATCTTGTTTAGACAACTTGCTTAGCATCTTTTAGACACTGCTACACAATTACTAAATGTTAAACAATAAAATCAAGTTTAAATTCATTAGCAATAGTCACTATTCAGTGGTGTAGGAAGGTGCCAAAAGGGGGGGGGGGGCACACTTTTACACTATTATAAAGCAAACGTAAAGCAAAATATCTGAAAAGTGGGGGGCACATGCCCCCTTGCCGCTCCCCCCCCCCCTCATTTTCTATGCCAGTGCTATTATATAAACATTTTTGAAACAAAACGTTCCCTTGGTATGAAAAAAGGAGAGAAATACCACAGAATACCAGAGGCTGTGATCTGGGTGGAAATACATGCAACTTGTTAAAAAAAACAGAAGAAAAAAAAGGAGGGAAATACAAAAACATATCAGAACAAAATTAGTTTTCTGTCCCTGATTAAGCAAGAGGCAGTAACCTGGGTTGACATAACTAAACTACAAATGGATATGGATAAAATGTGCCCTGGGAAGGTAAAAAAAAAACCCGGAGGGAAATACTACAGAATATCAGAAATGGTCTTGATTATGGCTGCAATCTGATTAAAATTAGCTCTACTGGTCTCACCAGTAGATCTAACAGCATTGCATGGACTCCCATGTCCAGGTGATATTTCATCTATAAATAGCAATTTAAATATCGGACAATTACACTTTGCCTTTTATAACATTATTCTGGAGCATACAAATTCTAAAAATATTGGTCGAGACTATTTATGCAATAGGCGAACTTGTTGGTCTATTTCAACATTGAAAAAACAGGGGGAAAAGTGCAATAATAAACTCTGGATTGTATACTAGCAATACTAGCAGAAACAGATTTTATGGCTATAACATCACAGGGTTTTTTTTCGTCTTGAAAGGAATTTTATATAAAATTTTATATTGAAATTAGTTTCCAGCATACTTCGTAATTCACCCGAATCATTTCGTATACCCTCGTCATAATCCCGAATGTTTTCAAATTCTTTTCAAATCACTGGCATGATTTTGCAAGTAAGGTTTTGATTGGTCGAATGAAAGGTCAACTGGACATGAGCTCCAACAGGCTGCTGTTAGATCCACATGTAATAGTGGAGCTATTTTTAATTAGATTGTTATGGTTGTGACCTGGGTGAAAATAACTTACTGGATGGGTAGGGAAAAAAAAGGAGGGAAATACCACAGAATATCAGAAGAAAATGTGATCTGTTTAGATATAACTAAACCATAAATGGATATGGATAAGCAAAATTGTTTAAATTTGGATTTTTAAAAGCAAAATCAAATCCTAAAATTACATGTTTATACTTCTTTTTTTGTGATAATGAATGGGCTAAATGTGTGTGTGTGTTTGAATATACTTGTTCCTAAAACGGGAAACTGAACAGTCATAGAAATTAAATCAAAGCACTTTTGTCAGGAAATTTCTCAGACTTGTCATTTCCTTAAAGCTATTTGTTCTCCACTCCAGTACATTAATGCTGGATAAACCCTTCATTGCCCATTGCCAAGCAGTAAAGAGAAAGTAAATAACTATATGTAACTGGATATATCCACACATACACGAACATACTTCAAAACACTGTCGATTGCTCTTGAAACACAATACAATTGCACCTATTGAAATGCATGGAACACAAAACAATGAAATTGCATCCGAGTCTGGGGCAATATTTCACGAGAGCCGACAAAATGTCCACCATTGCAGGATGAGTTGATCGTTAAGTCTGAGTATAACAAACATGACTAACTACTCCTGTCCTTGACTTTTAACACAGACACAATTCCTTGTAATTGTCTGCGGAAAGTGTGGCCGCCTTTCGCCATGTTTGCAGACCAGCATGAGACAACTGCTACCGAATCGGAAGCTATAAGATTTCTTTCCAATTTTTTATATTATTATTATTACATTATAGTACAGTGAAACCTCTCAAAACCGACTCTCTCTAAACCGGAATTCCCTCAAAACAGGATATTTTTCATGGTCCATTGTTAATAATCAGTACATAACGTAATCTCTCTAAACCGGATACCTTTTAAAATTGGACATTTTACTTGGACTCTAGGGTGTCCGGTTTATAGGTGTTTCACTGTATTATAGAAGGAAAGAAATGTTTTATTTAACGATGCACTCAACACATTTTATTTACGGTTATATGGTGTCAGACATATGGTTAAGGACCACACAGATATATAGAGAGGAAACCCACTGGGCTACTCTTTTCGATTAGCAGCAAAGGATCTTTTATATGCACAATCCCACAGACAGGATAGTACATACCACGGCCTTTGTTACACCAGTTGTGGAGCACTGGATGGAATAAGAAATAGCCCAATGGGGCCACCGATGGGGATCGATCCTAAACCGACTGCACATCAAGCAAGCGCTTTACCACTGGGCTACATCCTGCCCTTCACTGTACTGTTCCGACATGACAAGAATATATTTTTTTTAAATAAAAGATTAAGTCATTCATTTAACACAGGCTAGCTCTGGCACTCAAATGTAATAAATGTTTTTAATTTACCGAATATATCGGCATTTCTGCTATTTAAGTTTGATAGATAATTTGGTAAAATTGTCTTCTAACCCAGACCTACCCCTGTAACATGTTATTGGGTGATTTATACAGTACCGACAATTTATCATGTTGCTTCAAATATAAAATAATATTAAAATTCATGTTCAATAATTTGGAAAAAAGTCACAATTTTAAATATTTACTTTTCCATTTTAGGACTCCACCACTAACATTTGTCATTTCATCTATTGATGTTTTATCTATTCATGATGGTTCCTTTAAAAATCTTTTAACTAAATAAAAATAACTTTTTTTTTAAAGAACTACCAATGAGTTACTACAGCAATACTTTTAACAGAGTACAGAATAGTGTTTTCTAGAGTTTCCCATACATAACCATTAAACAAAATACAATAATAAAACTAAAGCTTGAGACCACTGAAAATTATTTCACTTGGCACATATAGTTCATAATAACTGGTAACTCGTTTATTATCCTCCACATCTGCCTTGACAAATAGATGGGCAAATACGGGCTGGTGAAAAAAGGTTGGCTGGATGCCAACTGCTTTACAAAAAAGACTTTGTTTTTTTTGTGAACAGAGAACCCCAGATTGATTTGACAGTTGGAGACAATGCCAGGCTTAAAATTTGTGGATGGATGAGGTAATCAA
Organism: Gigantopelta aegis; assembly: GCF_016097555.1. Lineage (NCBI taxonomy): Eukaryota > Metazoa > Mollusca > Gastropoda > Neomphalida > Peltospiridae > Gigantopelta > Gigantopelta aegis. The sequence goes on from NC_054702.1 coordinate 24,532,593, forward strand.
CAGATTTAATAATCGCTGTCTGTGCAAGTCGAGGAGGCGCTATGCAAGATCAGAAAGCTCTTTCCTTTTATTGTTTGTTTTACAAATCTATTTAATAAAACGCTATGCCAGGTCATGCCTAACATTTATTTTTATATGTGAGTAATATAAAAAAAATACATGTACATAAACACAAATATACACATTGTGAAATAGTTATTAAAATATTATCATTAATACAGTTAGGTTGAAGATCTGGCTCCATATTCATAAACATACTTAAGTCAATGTATGATACTTATCTATGTACTTTAAGTATGTATTTAGGTATCATACATTGACTTAAGTACGTTTATGAATACGGAGCCAGGGCCTAATCCACAAAGGTCTTTTAGGCTCTGCTAGACAACAAACAGTGGTGTAGGAAGGTCCAAAAAGTGTGTGTGTGTGTGGGGGGGGGGGGGGGGGGCACACTATTATATTTGCACACTTTTACACTATTATAAAGCAAATATAAAGCAAAATATCTGAAAAGTTTGCCCCCCACCCCCCGCTTCCTACACCAGTGACAAAGCATCCTCTTTGTAAGTCTTTTAGCATTGCACTGCGAAATGGCAAAGTTGCGAGAGTTTAGTGAATTAGGCCCCTGGAGACTGAAAGTACAAGCAAGCAAAGGTTCCTGTTATTCCAAAAGCGGTGATCGTGAAGGTACATACAGTATTAGTAGGTAAAGTTGGTTTGTTTTGTTTAACGACACCACTAGAGCACATTGGCTATTGGATGTCAAAAGCGGTGATCATGAAGGTACATACAGTATTAGTAGGTAAAGTTGGTTTGTTTTGTTTAACGACACCACTAGAGCACATTGGCTATTGGATGTCAAAAGCGGTGATCGTGAAGGTACATACAGTATTAGTAGGTAAAGTTGGTTTGTTTTGTTTAACGACACCACTAGAGCACATTGGCTATTGGATGTCAAAAGCGGTGATCGTGAAGGTACATACAGTATTAGTAGGTAAAGTTTGTTTGTTTTGTTTAACGACACCACTAGAGTACATTGGCTATTGGATGTCAAAAGTGGTGATCGTGAAGGTACATACAGTATTAGTAGGTAAAGTTGGTTTGTTTTGTTTAACGACACCACTAGAGCACATTGGCTATTGGATGTCAAAAGCGGTGATCGTGAAGGTACATATAGTATTAGTAGGTAAAGTTGGTTTGTTTTGTTTAACGACACCACTAGAGCACATTGGCTATTGGATGTCAAAAGCGGTGATCGTGAAGGTACATATAGTATTAGTAGGTAAAGTTGGTTTGTTTTGTTTAATGACACCACTAGAGCACATTGGCTATTGGATGTCAAAAGCGGTGATCGTGAAGGTACATATAGTATTAGTAGGTAAAGTTGGTTTGTTTTGTTTAACGACACCACTAGTGCACATTGGCTATTGGATGTCAAAAGCGGTGATCGTGAAGGTACATATAGTATTAGTAGGTAAAGTTGGTTTGTTTTGTTTAACGACACCACTAGGGCACATTGGCTATTGGATGTCAAAAGCGGTGATCGTGAAGGTACATATAGTATTAGTAGGTAAAGTTGGTTTGTTTTGTTTAACGACACCACTAGGGCACATTGGCTATTGGATGTCAAAAGCGGTGATCGTGAAGGTACAAATAGTATTAGCAGGTGCACTCGTTTTAAATAAACACGATTCGAGTTAAACTTGGTTTGTTTTGTTTAACGACACCACTAGAGCACATTGGCTATTGGATGTCAAACATTTGGTAATTCTGACATTCTGTCATAAATAGGAAACCCGCCACATTTTTCCATTAGTACCAAGGGATGTTTTAAATACACCATTGTACAGACAGGACTGCACATATGACTGCCTTTTATATACAGTACTAGTCATGATACACTGGCTGGAATCAGAAATAGCCCAATGGGCTCACTAACAGGGATCGATCCCATACTGACTGCACATCGAGCCAGTGCTTTACCACTGGGCTACGTCCCATCCCTGGAGAGTGATAATTTGGTGAATTGTTTTGCTCATCCAGACCTAGCCCTGGAACTGTCCATCCCTGGAGAGTGATAATTTGGTGAACTGTTTTGCTCACCCAGACCTAACCCTGGAACTGTCCATCCCTGGAGATTGACAATTTGGTGAATTGTTTTGCTCACCCAGACCTAGCCCTGGAACTGTCCATTTTGCCGGCTAGATTAGACCTGCTAATATTCTACCATTAACAACTAACCACTAACACACTGTCCTGGACAGACAATGCATATAGTTGAGATGTGTCCAGAACAGAATGCTTGAACTTTTGAATCGGATATAACCACTAACAACCACCCATCAACCCAGTCCTGGAGAGAAAGCCCTTTCTTGTCCACTGGACGAGAACGAGAACGAGAAAGAGATTTACGTGCACATTCAGAGCAAGCTGTTGTAGCACACGCCTATCCTGGTCACAGGGACCGGCCTTGGCCGGTTCCCTCTGTCCAGGACAGGAAAGAGTTGGGGAGGGTTGTAGAGAGGGAACGCCTGCACTGACAAGTGCAGGGGAGCACCAGCAGTCCAATGTTGGTGACAGGCGGGGGGGGGGGGGGGGGGGGGGGGGTCCACTGGACTGAATTAGCCAGCTTTTATACGGCGCTATATGAATCTGGCTGACCCTAGGGCTATATGATTTTTAAATACTCCTGACATCATAACTCATGTTTTACAGAATTCTTTTGATTTACTTATTCGCCAAGTTACCATTTCACATTGTATTACTGTTTTAAAAATAAAAAAAGATTTACGGTTAAGTTGTTTAATTTTTATGTCATTGCATAATGTAAGTTATACTTTTTCGCTTATGAATAGATGAGGCTTAGTATGAATCAGTCTAGAATAAACAAACCTTAGCTCACAAAATTAATGTTTTGTTACTGTAATTAAATGGGCAAGAGAAAGAACCAATCACCCTTGTGAGGTGTAGATGAGGCAATTCCAACCCGCAGGACAAAATGTTTTTCTAAGGACTGAGATTTCACACACACAAAAATTGTCCCTTGGGTTGGAACTGCCTTATCTATACCTGACAACAGTGATAGATTCTATTAATCTATCCCAGACCCAGCCTCTGGTATAAATCTGCCACAGACTGGTTCTGCAATGGACATGCCTGAACCTTAATGGTTATAGGCATGATCAAATTATTTGACTTTACTTGACTAGACAGCCCTGCATGATAGATGAGATGAATGTTCTGGACAGGATATTTGAACTGTAATCAGATATAAGCACAAAAATCAAGTGGAAATACAATCCTTCTGTCTCCAGAGCTAGTGATTATGATGGCATACAACTAGTAGGTGAAAAGATTTCAAATATTAAAGTAGCTACATTTGTATAGTTGCAAAAATCAGGCTTTATGATCAAGAACCCTAATATAGTTTTAAAAATCAGGCTTTATGATCAAGAACCCTAATTTAGTTTTAAAAAGCAGGCTTTATGATCAAGAACCCTAATTTAGTTTTAAAAAGCAGGCTTTATGATCAAGAACCCTAATTTAGTTTTAAAAAGCAGGCTTTATGATCAAGAACCCTAATTTAGTTTTAAAATTCATGCTTTATGATCAAAAACCCTAATTTAGTTTTAAAAATCAGGCTTTATGATCAAAAACCCTAATTTAGTTTTTAAAATTACACTTTACGATCAAGAACCTTAATTTAGTTTTAAAATTAGGCTTTATATAAAGCACCCTAATAAACTAAGTACAGTCCATGGTTTGATCTGTTTTTATTGGAGATATTAATATCAAAGGTTTTCACTACAAAGAGCAATTTATAAATCCATTTTTAAATAATGGCTACAAGGTCATCTCTTCACACATTTAACTTCAATTAAAAATGGCTAACTATAGTGCAGCTCGCTATTTTTTCTCAGAACCACACACACAGTGGTAAAATCCCTGCTGTCAACTGATATTTACATATAGCATTTACTCACATCAATAACATAAATTGATAAAAACACATTAGACGATGATTTCACAAAAGTACACCATGCAGCCTTTAAACATACACCATTACAGTCAATCAATATGTACCGGTAGTCAAATACAAACCTTATCAACATGTCAAGGCCATTAATAAAAGATCTTTGTTTGGTTTATAATCTACATGACTAGTTCACCATCAATCAACCAATAATAATTTTAACTGTCATGTAAGCCATACAGTCAATAATGTAACAGTACACTGAAGAGTGCAGGTGTGTGTTGTGTATGTTTGTGTATGTTTGTGTATGTCTGTGTGTCTGTGCGTGTGTACATGTGTATGTGTATGTCTATGTGTGTGTATGTGTATGCGTGTCTATATATGTGTATGCATGTCTGTTTGTATGTATGTATGTGTATCTGTACGTGTGTACAGGTGTGTTTGTGTATGTATGTGTCAGTGTATGTGTCTGTCTGTCTGTGTATGTGAATTGTCTGTGTCTGTGTCAGCATGTATGTGTGGGTGTGTGTGTGTCTGTGTGTGTGTGTGGTGCATACATGTGTGTATACACGTATACATGTGTGGTGCATACATGCGTGTATAAGACGTATATATGTATGTGTGGTGCATGCATGCGTGTATACACATATATATGTGGTGCATACATGCGTGTATACACGTATACATGTGTGGTGCATGCATGCATGTATACACGTATACATGTGTGGTGCATACATGCGTGTATACACGTATACGTATGTAGTGCATGATCACCCCGTGAAAGGTTGTTTTATGATGAGCCGTCTTTAATTACGACGGATGACATCATTTAGTTACAACATTACCACCACTATAGGCTACATGCACATGTATGGCTGCCATTATTGATTAATGATAAATCTATTTTCTAACGACTCGCGGTCTCACATGTTTTGTAAGCACGTAGTGCCAAGCTCAGCAATAATGATTGCACAAGATCTCAAGGGGTGAATAAATCAATTCCCCAGGGTAGATATATAGGATTATAGGATTTGTCCAGTTCCAACCAGAGTTTTATCGACTGGTGTTATCTAATAATGCGGTGTGTACCACCTAGTCTAGTACATGTATATACACTCTTCAAAAAAAGTGGGGGAACCTGAAATATTAAGGTTAATATCAACTATTAGATATCCTAGTAAAGAACGTTTAGGTCTGTTTATCAACAATCAAAACACATTCCATAGTTTGCACATGCATCACGCAGTTGTCCCGTACACGTGCGTGGGGTGTCATTCTCGATTTTGACCATTTCCAGGAAGGTCCACTGTGGAACATTATTTCTGTCAATCTTTTTCATTCTGTTGATCATTCAGTTGTTGTTGTTTTGTTTTTAGTCATTTTTATTGTTTGAATTTGCGATTTACTGACAAAAAAATGTCAACTTTCAAATTTCACTTTTGACCCCAATCGTCCTTCAAGATCTTTGCTGGTCATAAAACCTACTGTAATACTGAGCTACTAGTTGTAATATTTGCCCAGTTAATTCACTATTATCATATAACCATTCCCCATAGCTAATATACCTTACAATATTGGCAATTGTAAATTCTTATTAGAGTTCCCCTACTTTTTTTGAAGAGTATATATAGAAGTTAAAATGTGCTAATGTGTTTTTAAACAAATATTTTGATTCGTTTCATTTTTTTCTCCACTTTTAGGGGCCATATTCACCATTTTTATTACTGAGGGTACATGTGGTTAATGCCAGTGTACACTTTTAAAATAAGTGAGGGTGCATGTGGTTAATGGCAGTGTACACTTTTAAAATAAGTGAGGGTGCATGTGGTTAATGGCAGCGTACACTTTTAAAATAAGTGAGGGTGCATGTGGTTAATGGCAGCGTACACTTTTAAAACAAGTGAGGGTGCATGTGAGGGTGCATGTGGTTAATGGCAGCGTACACTTTTAAAACAAGTGAGGGTGCATGTGGTTAATGGCAGCGTACACTTTTAAAACAAGTGAGGGTGCATGTGGTTAATGGCAGCGTACACTTTTAAAACAAGTGAGGGTGCATGTGGTTAATGGCAGCATACACTTTTAAAACAAGTACACTTTTAAAACAAGTGAGGGTGCATGTGGTTAATGGCAGCGTACACTTTTAAAACAAGTGAGGGTGCATGTGGTTAATGGCAGCGTACACTTTTAAAACAAGTGAGGGTGCATGTGGTTAATGGCAGCGTACACTTTTAAAATGGCAGCAAGTGAGGGTGCATGTGGTTAATGGCAGCGTACACTTTTAAAACAAGTGAGGGTGCATGTGGTTAATGGCAACTTTTAAAACAAGTGAGGGTGCATGTGGTTAATGGCAGCGTACACTTTTAAAACAAGTGAGGGTGCATGTGGTTAATGGCAGCGTACACTTTTAAAACAAGTGAGGGTGCATGTGGTTAATGGCAGCGTACACTTTTAAAACAAGTGAGGGTGCATGTGGTTAATGGCAGCGTACACTTTTAAAACAAGTGAGGGTGCATGTGGTTAATGGCAGCGTACACTTTTAAAACAAGTGAGGGTGCATGTGGTTAATGGCAGCGTACACTTTTAAAACAAGTGAGGGTGCATGTGGTTAATGGCAGCGTACACTTTTAAAACAAGTGAGGGTGCATGTGGTTAATGGCAGCGTACACTTTTAAAACAAGTGAGGGTGCATGTGGTTAATGGCAGCGTACACTTTTAAAACAAGTGAGGGTGCATGTGGTTAATGGCAGCGTACACTTTTAAAACAAGTGAGGGTGCATGTGGTTAATGGCAGCGTACACTTTTAAAACAAGTGAGGGTGCATGTGGTTAATGGCAGCGTACACTTTTAAAACAAGTGAGGGTGCATGTGGTTAATGGCAGCGTACACTTTTAAAACAAGTGAGGGTGCATGTGGTTAATGGCAGCGTACACTTTTAAAACAAGTGAGGGTGCATGTGGTTAATGGCAGCGTACACTTTTAAAAATAAGTGAGGGTGCATGTGGTTAATGGCAGTGTACACTTTTAAAACAAGTGAGGGTGCATGTGGTTAATGGCAGCGTACACTTTTAAAATAAGTGAGGGTGCATGTGGTTAATGGCAGTGTACACTTTTAAAAAAAGTGAGGGTGCATGTGGTTAATGGCAGTGTACACTTTTAAAAAAATAAGTGAGGGTGCATGTGGTTAATGGCAGTGTACACTTTTAAAACAAGTGAGGGTGCATGTGGTTAATGGCAGTGTACACTTTTAAAATAAGTGAGGGTGCATGTGGTTAATGGCAGTGTACACTTTTAAAACAAGTGAGGGTGCATGTGGTTAATGGCAGTGTACACTTTTAAAATAAGTGAGGGTGCATGTGGTTAATGGCAGTGTACACTTTTAAAACAAGTGAGGGTGCATGTGGTTAATGGCAGTGTACACTTTTAAAATAAGTGAGGGTGCATGTGGTTAATGGCAGTGTACACTTTTAAAACAAGTGAGGGTGCATGTGGTTAATGGCAGTGTACACTTTTAACACAAAAAATATTGCAGGCTTCTGAAAATTGCCTGACCGATTGTTTTATTTGCTCTTTACTCTCACAAATCTAATTTTGTGTAACTTATTTTTCATTAGTGCATCATATAACATCGACATAATGGGTTAGGCAAAAAGGAACTAGGTGACCTAATTTTATTTTTGTGTAACATATATAAATGGATTATGCAAATGTTCCAATTCTCAAGTACAATATTCCTTACAAAATTCACATTTTTCAAGTATGGTTTTCAGAGAGGGAACAGGGGTATCAAAAAGCAATGAATGTTTAATGACACCCCAGCACAAAAATACACATTGGTTATTGTGTGTCAAACCAATAAGAACATGTGTATTAAAACGGAAAAAATGTTTTACCCTCATGAAAATGTTAATTGTTAATGTCCCACTAGTAAAATTCTCTACTGTGATAAATCTGAGTAAATGAATATTAAGGAAAAACAAGCTAGCAAATGGAAAACAATAAATCTGAGTCAGCAAAAAATACACAATGATTGTACAGATTGAGAAGACTTCCTTGAGGACAGAAATAAATGTTCTTAATCATACGATGACACGTAGAGGGCAACATGCAGCCCAGTGGTATAGCACTCACTTGATGCGTGGTCAGTTTGAAATCGATCCCCGTCAGTGGGCCCATTAGGCTATTTCTCGTTCCAGCCAGTGCACCACGACTGGTACATCAAAGGCCGTGGTATGTGCTATCCTGTCTATGGGATGGTGCATATAAAAGATCCCTTGCTCCTAATGGTAAAATGTATCGGGTTTCCTCTCTAAGACTATATATGTCAAAATGATCAAATGTTTGACATCCAACAGTCAATGATTGATAGATCAATGTGCTCTAGTGGTGTCATAAAACAAAACAAACCTTAAGTCAGGGCTAACTCTTGTGATCAGAAAATTTCAATAAATTATCTTAAAAATAAGAAACTTTTATCTATTTTTTAACAAAATATTAATTATTACCCAAATTGTTTTCACCAAATTAAAAAACAACATTTCACCAATTGTTTGTAAAATTCACCACTGGTGAATTTGGCATGTTCCAGAGCTATATAACCCTGCCTGTACATGCAAGTGCTTGCTTGCATGAGTTTCCTCGTTAAGACAACAAGAGGCGAAATGTGGTCGCATGTGTGACAAAGACTTTTCATCATTCACGGCTACAATGTCAAGCATTGGTTGCTGGGTGAGAAAAAGCTCAGCAAATCATCAAAACTGCCGTGGCCCTTGTGTCCTGGGTTCTAATACACTTCGCTGGCTGACAAAACAACCCACAGTCGACTGTCAAGTCTTTTGCAAAAGAAAGCCTCCGAAAAGCACTGTGCAAAGTGATCGACCATAATTTAATACGTGGGTACAGTTGTACTGTGAACCGTGAGTTATTAGCCGATCTGCGTTCAATTGAGATAAAGATCAATCATTAAGATATGTTGGACCAGTGCTAAATCAAAGTTTGTTTTGTTTACTGACACCACTATAGAGCACACTGATTTATTAATCATTGGCTATTGGATGTCAAACATGTTGTCATTTTGACATATACATGTAGTCTTAGAGAGGAAAAATGTAGCCGTATATTCTTTGAGAAAAAACCTGCTACATTGTTCCATTAGTAGCAAGGGGTCTTTTAGGTGCACCATCCCACAGACAGGATAACACATACCACAGCCTTTGATATACCAGTCGTGGTGCACCGAGACATAGCTCAATGTGCCCACTAATGGGGAACGATCCCAAACTGACTATGCATCCAGCGAGTGCTAAATCAAGTTAATGTGTATAAAACATGAAAAGAAAAGGACATTTGACTCTCATACTAACATATTTTGTAGATCTGATAATGCAGGGTTAGTTAAAACAAAAGATCATAATAAAGAAGTCTGAAGGGTTTTTTCTTTTTTGAGAAGTTTATTTCATAATCAAAATTCATTGTTTGAGGTATCAATTTAAGATATCTCATCTACCCCACTCCAACTACAAAAAACTAAACTGAAAACAACCATTTAGACTGCTTGCCCCCAAAAATTTGGTAATGACATGATGGCCCATTAAATGTCAAATACATAGTACTTTCACCCAAAATGTACTAACTGTTTAAAAATGTTGCCCCTGTGTCCAGTGTATTTTAGACCAGTATATTCCTTTACATTCACAATTTTCCCTATCACTGTCTCTTTCCCCAAGTTTGTATCTTGGTGACTAGATGTCATAACAACCACTTTCATTCCAAGAGCTTAATTCACTAACCTCTGGCAACTTTTTGATCTTGCAGTGCAATGCAAAAAAATATGCAAGGATGATGTAATGTTGCTTAAGTGAGATTTGAGATTCAGGCCCCAGAGCTACGTGAACGTGTACATGTATTACCGTAACATAATCAACTGTCAAAAAAGTTGTACATGGGAGACAAAAACAACAAGGCTGTCGATCCAGTTTATTTTAGACTGGTATTTTTGTGCACACAGTTGCTATATTCCCTTAAGTCATACTGCACCCCTTTCCTTGTTTTTCAACCAAAATACTGCAGTGTCATAGATGCTACTTTCAGTCCAAACAAAGTAAATTTGAAAAAGTCACACCTCAAACAAAGGTATCCAGAATATTTTAAACTGGCATATTTCTTAAAACAGTCATCAATGAACTCCTTCACCCCAAATTTCTAATCACCATGACTGCATATTGCAAGATTACTGTATTCCAAACATACTAATCAACTTTTAAACGGTCAACTGTATAATTTAAACTGGTACATACATGTATATACCTGTACCAGTGTGTTCCTTAAAACAGTGATTTCTGCAACACTTCAACCCACAAATTTCAACTGCCATGACTACATATTGTCAATCAAACCACATTCATCCTAAACATACTAATCAACTGGGTGTTTTTTTAAACATATTGCACCTCAAACAAAGGTGTCCAGTGTATTTTAGACTGGTATGTGGTCTTTAACAACCACCATTCTCCTCGAGTCACTGCTAAGAATCTGAGCAACAAATGAAATGATTACATCTGAATTTTTAACCATGGCTGGGAAATGCACATGTTTTCTCTGGGATTTATTCCAGAGTGCACCTTTTTGTGTCCAAACATGTCGCGTATGTCGCAGGGACTATCGCAGCCTTCGCCCTGCACTGCAAAGCAAGCACCAAATAAACAAGTCGACCATTCTCCATACATCCCACACCAAGGTCACTCTCCTGAAACAGAAAAAAAAAAAAAAAAAAAAAAAAAAATTGGAATAAGCTCTTACCCTGATCTTTACAATTTTGGGCCGGCCAAAGTTGTGTACACATGGTTTCTTAACGGAGGTTTTCTGCAAAGAGAAGAAGACACGACAATATAATTCACAAAATTATATTCGAAGCCAGTTCAAACATGTCGGACAAACAGAGCAAGCTGTGGCATCAAAACTATTGTGGCTTTGCACTCCCTGTTATTGTGGAGCTTCCCCGGTAAAAACTGACCGGTGTGTGATAACATCACCGGATGATCAAAATGATCAAAGATGGTTGAAAAATGTGATTGGAACAAAGCCTTGTAGATGAGGAAGACCTTGATTTAATGGCAGACATTTGAATCGCGTATGCCTCGAGTTAAGAATATTTCAAATGATTGCAGCCAACAAGTCAAAATATTTATTTTTTTTAATTAAAAAAAAAATCTTTTTTTTAAAAATTGTCTGCTGTTTATTTTCTTTTTGTGCATAATGACATACATGGTCCTGACATATGTACATGTATATTGATGGAACGAACTAAAGGAACACATACATATACTGATGTCCAACAGAAACTTTATATGGCTTGAAATTGTATTATAGAAAACCAACAAACGGTATGGTGAGATATGAATGTATCAGGAAGTTCAACATCTAAATGTCACAATGCATTTTGTGATACATGCTACGAGTTTGTAAGGTGGTTTCTAAATTGGTTCTTTTCGATTAAGAAAAATATTTATCAAATTATTAAAATTTTATGTATGTAAAGTTTCTTTTTGACATCAGTTTGGTAACACCAAATATTTACTACAAGTAAATTTTTCATTCATAGTGTCAGCAACCTAAATTTTGTTTTGTTTAACAACACTACTAGAGCACATTGATTTATTAATCATGTCAATAATTGTCAATGGTCTCTTGGAGTATTATATACATGTGTACATGGAATTTTAAAAATAGAACACCAAAGTGCCTTGATTTCTTTCATGAAATTAACATCACCAAATTAACACATATTATATAATGTACATGTATATAACAAATGTAGGAATACAAACTGTCTACGAATTAACACTTTGACCACAATACCTATCGCCACTGTACTTATTAACACATAGTAACAATTAACACAAACATAAGTGTCTTTCAAAATTAACACTTAACATTTGCACCTAATGCGCGACTCAAGACACAACATTAATTCATTTTACAACTTTCTTCTGTTAGTTGCCATGGTAACAGAAATTGACAATAAAATATACAATTATTTTTGCCCAAATAACATTTTTTATTGTGAATTCTTAAAACAATGTCCATTTTGTTTGTCGTACAGTAAACACAACAAAGGTTATAGCTTTAAATGCATGCATGTATATCACTGATGTCAAAAGGAAAAAGTGAAAAAACTTTTAAAGTCGAGTACAGACAAAAAAAACCCTAGCAAATTAAACTCATAAAAAGATCACAGTTTGTAGCACACAGGAAGTAAAAAAAGCACTTATGTAATGGAAACTTCCTGCGAAACAGTAGTCTTGAACCCAAACTTAAAAGACTTCAGATGATTATGAATCTCAAATGACCTAAAAATAATCAGAAATCTATGCATCTGCTTAAACTGACATCGTTGGCAGAGCTGGAGCTTACGAATATGAAAGCTTGTTCTGTTTAACGACACCACTAGAGCACATTGATTTATTAATCATCAGCTACTGGATGTCAAACATTTGGTAAATTTGACATAGTCTTAGACAGAAAACCTGCTACATTTTTTTCCATTAGTAACAAGGGATGTGTTATATGCACCATCACACAGACAGGATAGCACATACCACAGCTTTTGATATACCAGTTTTGGTGCACTGGCTAGATAACAATATGTTATCTGTGGCAAATTTGAATGTTTTTTTACTGTAGGCAAAATGCTCACATACAGCCATTTTGAACCTGCCTACAGCAATATTAAGCAGTTACTTTAAAAAATATACCTAAAATTAAAAACCTAAAATTATTCACTGAACTAAAGTCTATAAGTCTAAAAAAAATAAAAAAAATATGCTAAACTAAATAAAATTTATAATTTAATTTAAAAAAAAGTTCATAAATGTAACTAGAAACCAAGTTTTATTGATGTATGATTCATAGTGTGTGAAAAGTGATGCTAAATGTGAAACTTAACGCGCATAAGCTGACACTGTTGCTGTCGCTTCTGGAAAAGTAATAACTCTTCTCGCCTGTTTACTTCATAACGACGAGACAAAAAGTCCAGTAGCGGCATTCAAATGTGTATGCACTCATTCCTATGTTACTGCACAGTTAACCAACACTGTGACTTGCACACACAAATATATCATTCCTCAAAGCTCAATTTTAAGATGACATAAATATAAGCAAAGAAAAATAAACAAAAATGCATTCATTTTGAATCTCAGAAGTTTATTTTTTGAATTTTTTCGGGGTTTTGTTCAATACATGCACTTTGCAGCAGTTGAAGAAAAACAGAAATTTTGTTGACTTAAATTCCACATCTGTGTTGTGCGATTTGCACACAGCATTTTTCATCCCGACTTCTGTGTGCAACATGTACAGATTCACAGAACTGGAATCCTAGAGGGCTAATCCTAAACACACATGTATATCCTCTGTCTGGAATATACATATATAATAGTCATAGAGTTTAAAGTTACAGTTTGTTTTATTTAGCAACACCACAAGAACACATTGATTAATTACTGCCAATCATTTGGTAATTCTGACAGATAGTTTTAAGGCGATGTCACACGATACGAGTGTCTCGTACAAAAATAGCCAATTGCATAGCAACTGATGAAATCATAATGGTTGTCTCGTCACAATTGGCTAATCTCGTATGAGGGACTCGTATCATGTGATGTCATCTTTAGTGGACCCCATTGGTATATTTCTTTAAGACTAATAAGGGCGGGATGTAGCTCAGTGGTCAAACGCTCGCCTGATGCACTGTCGGTTTAGGATCGATCCCCATCGGTGAGCCCACGTGGCTATTTCTCGCTCTGGCCAATGCTACACAACTGATGTAACAAAGGCCGTGGTATGTACTATCCTGTCTGTGGGATGGTGCATAAAATGTGTTGAGTGCATCGTTAAATAAACCATTTCCTTCCTTCTATTTTTCGTGCTGGGATGTTGTTAAACATCTATTCTATTCTATTCTATTCTATTCTATTCTCAACATCAAAGTGGGCCTTGAAAGTTCACAAGACATTGGTAATTTTAATAAATGCAAAAACTAATGGAATTTAAACTGAATTATTTTTATTGAGCTAAACTAAATTAATATTTGCTTTTCTTTTGTTGGTCAGTATAGTAAAGTTACCAGTCAGTCAGTATATATCCAGTTTCAACTTTGTCATCTGTACAGAGTATACAAAACCCCAGAAAAAGGAGTGTTTATTTAACAACACTCAGCGAATTGTTCAGTAAGTAGCAGCTTTTTATCAAACATATATACAGTGATTTTTTGTGACACTTTTCCTGAGCTGGGGTCTTTCATGAAGTTAATTATGAAAATTTTCACAAGTGTACAAAATGTACATAAATATGCTAATCCCTGAAAGGGATATTTTTATTGACCTTTTCCAGTTAAAAAGTGTACATTGGCATTAACCCATTTATATGGGGAGGCTGGATGGTGGGTGGGTGGGGGATGTAGCTCAGTCGGTGGAGCGCTTACCCGAGCTGGTTATGTCTTGGGATCAAACTCCCTTCATAGTGGGTTTCGGTTCTTTCCTCCTTTTTTTTTTTTTTTTTTTTTTTTTAATTTATGAGAATTGAATTTATGCATGTACATATGTACGTATGTACGTACAGTCTGGTGGCTTCACCAAAAAATTGTGACACGCTGGTCCAAAGCACCAAACTTGGCACACTTGACAGTCAGGCCATACAAAAACATAATTTGATGAGGCGCCCAACCCACGACCTCCAGACCAGCACTCCTCAAGATGGCCACCATCACCATTATCAGAAACAGGTTTTAATGGGATGGTACATATAGTGAGCTTCAATTACAGGAATATCAAAGGCTGTCCTGTCTGGGAAAGTGTACACATAAAATATTGCTTGCTGCTGATCGAAAATGTAGCATGTTTCCACTAAAAGGAAGGAAGGAAATGTTTTATTTAACAACACACTCAACACATTTTATTTATAGTTATATGGCAGCAGACATATGGTTAAGGACCACACAGATAGAGAGAGAGGAAACCCACTGTCACCACTTCATGGGCTACTCTTTTTGATTAGCAGCAAGGGATCTTTTATATGCACCATCCCATAGATAGGATAGCACATACCACGGCCTTTGATGTACCAACTGTGGTGCAATGGCTGGAGCGAGAAATAGCCCAATGGCCCATTGACATGGATCGATCCCAAACCAACCACGCATCAAGCGAGAGCTTTACCACTGGGCTACATCTCACCCCTCAGCACGAAAAATACATCAGCTATTGGGTGTTTGATGTTGAGTCTAAGTACTGAATTAATTGACATAATTGATTGTAATATGAATATATACATTAAATATTAATTATTCTTTTGTTGTCCCATATATTGACATGCATGTAGACGTATGTTCATTAGTTCATCTCGGTCTGCTTATTATCTTCATACAATTGTGTATCACCAGCTAATTAATGTGCAAGGTGGAATTGTAAAGACTTGGACAAATCATTAATCACATCAGTCTTGTTTACGACTCTGACCTTTGCTGGACACATGGAATAAAGTGGCCGTATGCACCGATCTAGATTTTCAAAGATGGTGGACACAGTGCCATCTGAAGGTGGTGGCCAGCCCCCAAATTTAGAGTTATCTCCCCCAGCTGGACTAATTGAAACCCATTGAGACCTGATCTCCAATATCACATTAAAGAGATGATGTCCAAGATTACAAGTTAAATTTTTGTGGAGAGGATAATCTGCCATTTTGAAAATGACAGTGTTTAAAGTAATTACGGGCCATGTGTAGGAGCTATTTTGGTTTTATTAACTCGCCCACCAGTTTAGCCTTTCTAATTGATCTGCCATTGTAATAAAGAAACCACATTGTTTCACGAGGTCAGGTCAAATAGCCCAATGCAGTACAGGCTGACCTGTATTAAGCAAGCCACCTGTCTTAAGCAACCACAATTTAATATTACAATGGATGGGTGGATGGATGGATGGATGGATAGATAGTTGGATGGATGGATGGATGGATAGCTGGATACATGGCTGGCTGGCTGGCTGGCTGGCTGGCTGGCTGGCTGGCTGGCTGGCTGGATGGATAAATTAATTAATAAGTGAATGTTTACAGATGTCCCAGCACAAAAATGCACATCAGCTATTGGGTGTCGCTTGAGCGAGAAATACCCGCGTGGGCCCACCGACAGGGATCGATCCTAAACTGACAGCGCATCAGGCGAGTGTTTTACCACTGGGCTACATCCTTCCCTTACTAGTCTTAAAGACAATGGTTTAACAACTACTACCACTGAGGCATTGGTCTATACACAAACAAGATTATAAAGTCCTTGGGTAGTTGTAACACAGAAGTTGTGACATAATACATGTATAAATCAATGCAAATACGAACATACAGTTTACATCCATGTACTTTGCAAAGCAGTAGTACTCTTGACTCCAATAAAGTGGCCTAAATAATCAATATCAAGGAAAGACAATTATTCATAATACTTTTTCAATTCAAGGCTTTGTACAAGATCGTAAATTCCTTTGATAATTGTAATACAGAAATTGTGACTTACATAAATCAATGCTAACACACATATATGGTTAACATCCATCTACTATGGAAGGGAACAGTACACTCGACTTTAATAAAGTGGCTTCAATTATTAATATCAAGGAACGACAATTATTCATTATTCAGAATACTTTTCAATGCACTGCTTTGTACAAGATAATAAATTCCATGGATAATTGTAATACAGAAGTTGTGGCTTACATACATCAGTGCAAATACGCATGTGTGGCTTACATACATCAGTGCAAATACGCATGTGTGGCTTACATACATCAGTGCAAATACACATGTGTGGTTTACATACATCAGCAAATACGCATGTGTGGTTTACATCCATCCATTATGCAAGGCAATAGATAGTACACTTGACATTATCATTTTCTTAGTGGCTTAAATTATTGATGTTAAGGAAAGACAATTATTCATTATCTGTAATACATGTACTTTCCAATGTTGCTACATGTAGGTTGCTCTTTTTTTGTAGTTAACAAATTTTGTGCCATATATTATTGTTCTTCAAGTTAGGTTAACAAACATTCCAAAGCCCCAATGATGGCTAATCCACATTTTATTGGCCAAAGATCCTGAGAATAAAATAAGAATAAGAATAAGAAGAAGAATAAGAAGAAAAAAAATAAAAATAATAATAAAAATAATAATAGTCCCCACTTTGAAAAAGATTTGAATAAAAATGTTTGTTTGTTTTGTTTAATGAAACCACTAGACCAAATTGATTTACTAATCATCGGCTATTGGATGTCAAACATTTGGTCATTCAGACAAATAGTCTTAAGAGAAAACCCGCTACATTTTTTCATTAGTAGCACCATCCCACAGACAAGAAAGCACATACCATGGCCTTCGACTAGTTGTAGTGCACTTGTTGGAACGTGAACAAAAACCAATCAGTTGAATGGATCCACAGAGGTGGTTTGATCCTTAAGCGAGCACCCAACCGACTGAGCTAAATCCTGCACCCTTATTTTATATTATTACCCCAGCGGTCACTCATAACAGGGAAAATCTTCAATATTTTCTCAGTGAGAAATATTCTGCATTGGTTTAACGAAACAATACTATTGGACAATTTGACGCTTACAAACCAATGACTTTGTTGGTACTAAATATGACGTCAACACAATTTGACAAACACACAAAATGACGTCATGTATTTTAAAGAGTTTGCCTTTACGGGTCTCTGGTTTTGGTGTTAAATTAATAACAAAATGTCATTTTAATGCAATTCATTATAGATTTTGAAGCAGAATAAAGAGAACTTGTGTTTTTTAAAATGATCTATGAACGTGATTAATTACAATGTTATAGTAATTCTCAGAACAGTGCGTAAAGTGGTTTACATCGTTTCTATACAAGTTGGCCTTCGTGCATGTGCGTGGAAAATAAAGGTTTATAGAGAAAAAATAGCTGAGGTAATAAATAGAATAACAAACTCGGTTCCAGTTATCAAATTTATGTCCCTCGTGAAATAATTTTCATTTGTCACTCGCTAAAGCTCGTGACAACTGACGATTATTTCACTCAGGACATAAATTTGATAATAACTGGTAACTCGTTTATTATCCTCTATATAATAATAATTAAAAAAAAATATTTTTTATTTTTTATTTTTAGAAAAACCTAATCTTCCCTAAGGCCCTCAGGTATGAACAATACAGAATTACAATACATACATTTATAACAAATAGAAAATACATACATGGCATAAAACATAATATACAAATGACATTATTTTAACAAATATTTCTTGAGTCTATATTTAAAAACAGCAGTATAGATGGCCTAAAGAAACTTGCAGGGGACTGATGAATGAACGTACAACTTGCATTGTGTGTGTACAGATATTACTTACGTAAGATCAATATTACATTTACGTACTACAAAACGTATCACATTTATTTTCACTGGTAAACCAGATCCATTTACACGTATCTTGATAATATAGTGAACAACATCAGCAATAAAAACACACACAGTTGAATCCTGTTAGCTCGAACCCCGTCAGTGCTCGAGAAAGTGTTTGACCCATCGGTAGTTTGACCCAACCATTTAGTAAACATGGGACTTCATTTTTGGTTCGAGCATTGCTGTGTATTCGACCCTTCCGAGTTTGACCCAACGAGATTCCACTATATATTAATTTAGTGTTCTTTAATATACCATATTAATATGTGGATGTAAAATATCAATGTTTTGTGAACATTTTAGATACATTTTGACAATCTGTTTACCAAGTTAGTTTCATCATGAAAAAAAATGCATGTATGTATTAAAATATTCAATTAAAAAATAATAATAATAGTTTGGGGGTGGTGGTCATTATATTTAATAAGCCCAAACCATTCACAATTATCAAGATTAACACCTACAAAAGCCTATTCTTTTTTGGTACACCCCTCCCCCTTCCTAAAAGCATACACAAAAAAACATTTCAAGGAATATTTTTAACAACATTTATTGTTTTGGTTTAAAAGTATCAAATTAACTTCCTCCCCATAGCATACAGTTTGTATATACTCATGAAAATGTCGATATTTTTCAATTGCCCTTATATGGCAATTGTAAAACTAATGTATCTTCCTAGTAGTGCAGTTTGATGTACTTGGTATGACTAACATGTACAAATCATTCGAATGTTAATTATTATTGCCATGATTATGTTACCTGTATTGCACCATCTGGCCCATATTCACCCAACAATGTAGTAATATTAAAACTATAAATAAACTGATGCATGCGTTTATTGACAATGCATGTTCGTAATCAGATACAACATATGCGCAGACACAATGTCACTGAAGCATATATTCAGGGTATCCATTATCATTTTGCTTTAGCATATCCTGGTGTAATTTAAAACTGTAATGTAGCATTATAATATAGGTTAAATAAAAAATGAAACGGTCACAAAATATAGATTTGTAAAACACAAACAAAAACTGATGAAACACTGTACAGTGAAACCTCTCAAGACCGGACCCTCTGTAAACCGGAATTCCCTCTAAACTAGACGTTTTACAGAGTCCCTTTTTAAAAAACTCAGTACAGAACTTAACCTCTCTAAACCGAATCCCTCTTAATACTGGACATTTTTATTGGTCCTAAGGGTGTCCAGTTTAGAGGGTTTTTTATTGTACATGTATCCCGACACATGGTTTTAATGGATGGTTGCCATTTCAAATAAATTGGTACATGTATATATATTTTTTTAATATTGCATTGTCTTTAGACTTGCTTTATTATGTTTTACATATATACTATTACACACAGTCTGTTCAAATCCCAATGCTTGCAAGCTATTAACAAAGAAACTATAGCTATATATTCATGTATAGTTATACCGTGTTGGCAGGTATACTGCACTGTGTTGTTGGAAACTGGTACCAACTGTGTTGTTGCATATTGTAATGATTATAGTGTCAGGTATTTTAATAACTGCATTATCGGATATTGTACGAATGTGTTGTTGGATATTGTATCAAATGCATTGTTGGATATTGTATACCAAATGTGTTGTCAGATATTGTATACCAAATGTGTTGTCAGATATTGTATACCAAATGTGTTGTCAGATATTGTATACCAAATGTGTTGTCAGATAGTGTACCAAATGTGTTGTCGGATATTTGACCAAAAGTGTTGTCTGATATTATACACCAAATGTGTTGTCGGATATAGTATACCAAATGTATTGTCAGATAATGTACCAAATGTGTTGTCGGATTTGTATATCAAATGTGTTGTCAGATATTGTACACCAAATGTGTTATCGGATATTGTACACCAAATGTGTTATCGGATATTGTACACCAAATGTGCTGATAGATATTGTACACCAAATGTGTTGTCGGAGATGGTATACCAAATGTGTTGTCGGATATGGTATACCAAATGTGTTGTTGGATATTGTACACCAAATGTGTTGTCAGATATTGTACACCAAAAGTGTTGTCGGATATTGTACACTAAATGTACTGTTGTATATTGCTGAGTAAGATACTGACTCTGTTTGCTGGGTATTTGACCATTTGCGTTGTTTGGGAATTGTACCACAGCCAGCATTCATCAGGGTCTTGCAAGTCTGCTCTTACTAGTCATAAATAAAACAGTAACGCCAGGAGTGTGTGTCATAAATAACATGGCATGCGTGCCATTTATCTAATCAACCAAACCACATCATTACAAAACTTAATGCTGCAGTCACAGTTAATTGCGCAATTCAAGCAGCAGTTGTGAATTGAGACTGACAATACAATTGTTACTATTACCATGTAAAAAAGAAATATATATATTTAATTCTCTCATGTTAAGCATTTACATGCATTATATTTGGAAGAATGAATCATGCAGCTATCATTGTTACTAATATTATTTTAATGTCCTAAAATTTATTTAAGTTAATGTAACAAAATAACATTACGACTATTTTAGAGATGATTAATACATTTTTAAAGTTCACTGGAAAATTTACATATTTTAGTCAATTAATCTCTAAAAGTCAGTGTATAATATTTTTCTGCCAAACAATATATCATATGTTTCAATAATTCTAAATTAATAAAATACATGTATGCTATATTGGGAGGATTTAATGCTACCAGAATATAATTTATAATTTCTGAAATGAAGCAATTTTTCCTTAGCAAATGACCACATTTAGTATTTGATAAATAATCAAATATAATATTTTTTTAAATAATGTTTTCTTCATGAAAATTACTTTATCTCACCCCTCCCATTTCCCAAACATTGTTCAGATTGTAAAAAAGCAATAGAAATTTCTATCTTTATGGACGGTCTCTCACCTTATAATATACATGTTTTTATAGTTCAATTTAAGTGTAATTTCGGGCCAGCTATAAATTGTACAGACAAGGCATATGCTGATGTGAGTGCCTCAAATGGCTAGTAATAAAAAAAAATCCCAAGTGCACACCCTGTTAGTGTTACCATCATGGACATCTGAGAAAGGTTTGAACATCTTCCAAGTTATATATATATATATATATATACATGGAGGTGATTGACCATGCAGTCAGTCACTTGCTTGCAGAATTAAGTAAATGGTTTTAACCTATACCCTTGTCACATCTGTGTTTAGACATCTGACCAAGCTCTCTAGCCGTGTGTACTTATCACACGAACATAGACCATCAAGAGTGCTAGCTGGGCAGATAAAGCCCAGGAAACAAGCACAGCCAACAAGAGAATGCCCCGTTTTTCCTTGTTTACAAGATACACACACACCCAGCTAACAATGTCCATTTGCTTCAAGTGCCAATTACCTCCACCATAAATGACTCTGCCTTCTGATCTTTCGTTTAGACATTTGGTAAATAATTGCCACCTCTTTGGAGATAGCCGTCTGCTCTTTTATTATCACCCGCCATGGTCAGGCTAATTTTCAAATATCTTGGCACAACATGCGACCACTTTATGATTTGGGAGTCTCACAAAGGCCACAGATTCTTTGGAGACTTGACCCGCGTCTGCTTTGGAAACATCCTCGCGTCTGCTTTGGAAACATCCTCGTGTCTGCTTTGGAAACATTGGAAACATCCTCGTTGAATTCTGTCCCATTTCTAATGATATTCTGTATGTGCACTCATCAGGCTCCAAGTATGTCTGCAGACTCATCATCATCTCACAGCAGACACAAATATTTATACAAGCTTCGTGCATTTTGTTTTCAACAAAAATTCCTGAACATTCCATGACTTTTTAAATTTAGGTATTTTTCCAGAACCTTTTTAAAAGGATTTTCAATGATATATTTGCAATTATTAACATAATCTTTAGAAACATCTAGATGTGGATTGTTAATCTCTTCTTGTTTGCGCTATTTTAAATGTGAAAAAAATCAAGTGAAGAATTCATTTCAAAAACGTGATATATCCATTTTAGTCATTTCGAGAAAAACAGTTTTGTGGCACCATCATCATACATGTCAACTCTTACGGATCACCCATAAGACTTATGGATTTTTTAGCATTTGACAGTCTTACGGGCTTAGGACAAATTCCTTATGGATAACACGCATTTTCAAGTTTTAATTTTTGTTAATTATTATTATTTTTACATGACTCGTTATCATCTAATGAAGCCATCCTTCGTGATTTTCATTGTCCTTTCAGTTAATTGTATTGTCAACGTGATGACATTTAAGTCACTCCAAGATATCACACAAAACCGTTTTTACATCCTGTTCACCTCGCGGGTTGGTTGGTATAGGGTTGCATCTGGCTCCCACCCAGAGTAAGTTTTAACAAGTGAGTGTGTAGGTGTAAGGCCACTACACCCTCTTCTCTCTCACTAATCACTAACAATTAACAAGTGAGTGTGTAGGTGTAAGGCCACTACACCCTCTTCTCTCTCACTAATCACTAACAATTAACAAGTGAGTGTGTAGGTGTAAGGCCACTACACCCTCTTCTCTCTCACTAATCACTAACAATTAACAAGTGAGTGTGTATGTGTAAGGCACTACTAACCTCTTAACTCTCACTAATCACTAACAATTAACAACTGAGTGTGTAGGTGTAAGGCCACTATACCCTCTTCTCTCTCACTAATCACTAACAATTAACAACTGAGTGTGTATGTGTAAGGCCACTATACCCTCTTCTCTCTCAC
Organism: Gigantopelta aegis; assembly: GCF_016097555.1. Classification (NCBI taxonomy): domain Eukaryota; kingdom Metazoa; phylum Mollusca; class Gastropoda; order Neomphalida; family Peltospiridae; genus Gigantopelta; species Gigantopelta aegis. The sequence goes on from NC_054702.1 coordinate 24,555,766, forward strand.
TAATCACTAACAATTAACAACTGAGTGTGTATGTGTAAGGCCACTATACCCTCTTCTCTCTCACTAATCACTAACAATTAACTAACTGAGTGTGTATGTGTAAGGCCACTATACCCTCTTCTCTCTCACTAATCACTAACAATTAACAACTGAGTGTGTATGTGTAAGGCCACTATACCCTCTTCTCTCTCACTAATCACTAACAATTAACAACTGAGTGTGTATGTGTAAGGCCACTATACCCTCTTCTCTCTCACTAATCACTAACAATTAACAACTGAGTGTGTATGTGTAAGGCCACTATACCCTCTTCTCTCTCACTAATCACTAACAATTAACAACTGAGTGTGTAGGTGTAAGGCCACTATACCCTCTTCTCTCTCACTAATCACTAACAATTAACAACTAACTCACTGTCCTGGACAGACAGCCCAGATAGCTGAAGTGTGTGCCCAGGACAGCATGCTTGAACCTTAATTGGATATAAGCACGAAAATAAGTTGAAATGAAATGAAATGTTCAGTCATCATAGATTGCGTTTTGAAGTAAATTGTATTGTCAAATTATTGACTTGTACTAATATGAGTGCTCCGCAAGGCTCAATGGGTAGGTGTAAACCACTTGCATCGACCAGTGATCCATAACTGGTTCAACAAAGGCCATGGTTTGTGCTATCCTGCCTGTGGGAAGCGCATATAAAAGATCCCTTGCTGCTAATCTGAAAGAGTAGCCCATGAAGTGGCGACAGCAGGTTTCCTCTCAAAATCTGTAACCATATGTCTGACGCTATATAACCGTAAATAAAATGTGTTGAGTGCGTCGTTAAATAAAACATTTCCTTCTTTCTGTTAATTTTGGAAACTGGTGTGTATCGCATTTTAGAAATGAACTCTTGAATTACTATCAGTTTTCATTTGACACAACTACATGTACCCATGATCGCCTGTAACTCAAAATTACCTGACCCTGCATCAACCTCCTGTACAATCTTCAAACTAGCATAACTGTACTGCACACACCACATGGTATTACCATATATACATGTATAATAAAATATAACAAACATTACCATAACTATTATGTTAATACACATTTTGAAAAAAAAAAAGAGGAATAAATAAAAAATTTTTAATTTGCATGGAGAATAAACGTTTGCACATTCCAGCTGTCATCTTAATTGATATGGCATGCAAATACATGTAATATAAAATATAAAAAAGAAAAGACAAAAAATACCTAGAAATATTTCATGCATAATTTCTGCTTAACTGGGTTTTTTCTTCTTCATAGCATTCATTTGAAAACCACATGGTTACTAGCTGTGTGCAAATCCCAATGCACACAAAAAACTGTAGTATGTGCAACACATATTCATGTATTCACAAAAGGAAGGAAAGGTTTTATTTAACAATGCACTCAACACATTTTATTGACGGATATACATGTATGGCGTCAAACATATGAAGGATCACACAGATATTGAGGGAGGAAACCCGCTGTCGTCACTTCATGGGTTAAACTTTTTGATTAGCAGCAAGGGATCTTTTATATGCACCAACTCACAAACAGGATGGCACATACCACAGCCTTTGATATACCAGTTGAGGAGCACTGGATGGAGTGAGAAATATTCAGAAAAGGATCCCACACCTTAGTGTAAGCAGTGTCAGTGTACTTGGTGGTTTATCAAGGGCTTCTAGGTTATGGTAGCCCCATTCCCAGGGCTAGTGATATTCAATGTTAGGCTAATAAATAACTACTACTGTCATGAATTATTGTTAGTAAAATGTCGTCATTAAATCTATTTTGTAAATATGAATAGCCTGCCTCACCCCCACTGTTAAGTGTTTTTTAAGCTCTATCTCCCGTTTAGGTGACATGTCCGATTATTACTATTATTTAGTTAAATTGTATTAACTTTAAGTAAAGTAGGGCTAGTGAATTTTTAATCGTGACTAGTAAATTTAATTTGATAAAGATTGTTGCTAAATGGAAAGAACCAATTTAGAAACTACCGTACAAACACTTTGCATGTTTCACAAAGTGCATAATTATGTTGAACTTCATGACACTTTCATATCCCATCATACCATTTGTTGGTTTTCTATAATACAATTTCAAACCTTGTGAAGTTTCTTTTAATTCTTGTAATATTTATACTTCATACAACTTTTTACACTATTTTAATTTGACAATGGAAGTTTTATGTTGATGTTGATCATCCGTTTATTCATATCTTTACACAACAGCCGATGTATTTTTGTGCTGGAGTGTTGTTAAACTTAACCATTGCACTGATGGCAATTGCTGTCATTGAGATATAAATTGCTGGTCAAAATTGCTGTCAGTGGGTTATTTCACCCATGGCAATTTTTTTTTAATTGCTGTGGGAGACAAATTTTTAAGTTCGAGCCCTGTCATTGATTCCTTCCTTCAGTTACTGAAGCCCATGAAGTGGCGACAGCGGGTTTCCTCCCTCAATATGTGTGTGGTCCTTAACCATATGTCTGATGCCATATAACCATAAATAAAATGTGCTGAGTGCGTCGTTAAATAAAACATTTCTTTCTTTCATTTACTGAAATACGGCTAACTTCACAAAGTGAGAATTATAGCATCTCTAATTTGAGCAAAATGCCACCTTATCATGTGATATAGGAATACAACTGAAATAACTGTTGATAATTCGCTACATGGGGTTTAATTAATCATCGTTTCTGACACACAACTTGGTGAGTGTGTTAACAGGATGATTCATATTTAAAAACTTTAGTTTTCTTTAACACCACAAGAGTATAATGATTTATTAATCATTGGCTATTGGATGATGTCAAACATTTGTTCATTTAGAAATTTCTTACTTAGGAAACCCGCTGCATTTTTTTGTTTTCATTAGTAGCAAGGGATCTGTTATATGCACCATCCCACAGACTGGACAGCACATACCACTGCCTTTGTTATACCAGTCATGGTATACTGGCTGGAATGAGAAATAGCCCAATGGGCCCACCAACAGGGATTGATCCCAGACATACTGTGCATCAGGCAAGCATTTTACCACTGGGCTATGTCAAGCCCCCCCCCGATTCCTAATTCTACATCTCATGCAGTTCTACCAGTCAAGGACACCTCCTTCAGAACTGAATGGTCACGAGTCTGCTGAAATAGCCATGCTATGTCAAGCCCCCGATTCATAATTCTACATCTCATGCAGTTCTACCAGTCAAGGACACCTCCTTCAGAACTGAATGGTCACGAGTCTGGTGAAATAGCCATGCATGTCAGCTACTAATTAATTTAGCTCTGACCAACATGGTCAACATGCAGTGAGACGACAGTGTAGTCCCGTGTCCAAATGCCACAGCTGAAAAGGTTTTAATCTGATTTAGCACCAAGGCTCCTTAGAGATCACTAATAAATCTTTGTCTAATGCTGGAAGGTTGTACTGGATGCTCTGGCAATCATGCACTCTATGGATATGAATATACACAGCTACATGTATATGCAATCATTCATTCATTCATTCATTCATTCATTCACGCAAGATGCAGCCCAGTGGTAAAGCATTCTCTTGATTGGACTGATTCCCATTGGTGGGCCCATTGAGCTATTTTCTCGTTCTAGCCAGTGCACCACGACTGATATATCAAAGGCCGTGGTGTGTGCTATCCTGTCCAGTCCAGTCCCTGCTCGCTCCCCCCCCCCCCTGTTTCTGCCACCCATGTTTGACACCCAACAGCTGCTGGTTAATTAAACAATGTGGCGACAAAAGAGTTAAACAAACATTCCTGTACAATAAAATCTGTAACTAATCCTTTCATCTCCCTCCCACGACAATTACCCAACAGATGTATGTACATTTTTCACACTGGTGAATTCTGCTACAACTCACTGTGCACAAAATATCTGTCTGTTAAAGACACATGCAACAGGGCAAATTTTAACGTCACGGTGATTCATGGCAATTTCAACACACATTTATTTTTCCTCTTTTTTTGTGCTCTTTTTGACTTTCTTTCCTTGGTACTTGTAGTCAAGAATCTTGAAGGAAAGAAGGAAGGAAATGTTTTAGTTAATGATGCACTTAACATATTTTATTTACGGTTATATGGCGTCAGACATATGGTTAAGGACCACACAGATATTCAGAGAGGAAACCCACTGTCGCCACTTCATGGGCTACTCTTTTCGATTAGCAGCAAGGGATCTTTTATATGCACCATCCCACGGACAGGATAGCACATACCACGGTCTTTGATATATCAGTCATGGTGCACTGACTTGAGCGAGAAACAGCCCAATGGGTCCACTGACGGGGATCGATACTAGAACAACCACGCATCAAGCGAACACTTTACCACTGGGCTAGGTCCCGCCCTACTAAGAATCTTGAAATGCTTAAATCTTTACTGGACATATGAGCAAGTTAATACCAGCCTCAGCGGTGCTGTGCTTAAATCTTTACTGGACATATGAGCAAGTTAATACCAGCCTCAGCGGTGCTGTGCTTAAATCTTTACTGGACGTATGAGCAAGTTAATACCAGCCTCAGCGGTGCTGTGCTTAAATCTTTACTGGACATATGAGCAAGTTAATACCAGCCTCAGCGGTGCTGTGCTTAAATCTTTACTGGACATATGAGCAAGTTAATACCAGCCTCAGCGGTGCTGTGCTTAAATCTTTACTGGACATATGAGCAAGTTAATACCAGCCTCAGCGGTGCTGTGCTTAAATCTTTACTGGACATATGAGCAAGTTAATACCAGCCTCAGCGGTGCTGTGCTTAAATCTTTACTGGACATATGAGCAAGTTAATACCAGCCTCAGCGGTGCTGTGCTTAAATCTTTACTGGACATATGAGCAAGTTAATACCAGCCTCAGCGGTGCTGTGCTTAAATCTTTACTGGACATATGAGCAAGTTAATACCAGCCTCAGCGGTGCTGTGCTTAAATCTTTACTGGACATATGAGCAAGTTAATACCAGCCTCAGCGGTGCTGTGCTTAAATCTTTACTGGACATATGAGCAAGTTAATACCAGCCTCAGCGGTGCTGTGCTTAAATCTTTACTGGACATATGAGCAAGTTAATACCAGCCTCAGCGGTGCTGTGCTTAAATCTTTACTGGACATATGAGCAAGTTAATACCAGCCTCAGCGGTGCTGTGCTTAAATCTTTACTGGACATATGAACAAGTTAATACCAGCCTCAGCGGTGCTGTGCTTAAGTTAATACCAGCCTCAGCGGTGCTGTGCTTAAGCAATTGGACATAAGGCTGGTAGGTAATGGGTTCATCTTCAAAGACCGGCTCCCACCCAGAATGAGTTTTAATGTCTCAGTGGGTAGGTGTAAAAACCACTATGCCGACTTCTCTCTGTACAAGACAGACAGCCCAGATAGCTGAGGTGTGTGTGCCCAGGACAGCATGCTTGAACTTTAATTGGATATAAGCACAGAAATAACTACAAATGAATGAATGAATGAATGAATGAATGAATGAATGAATGAATGAATGAATGAATGAACAAATTTATTTTTAAAGTTAGAGTTAGAACAATTCTGGAAAATATGGTATCAAAGATATTATAGGTGAAATATTATTTGACATTTAATTTTTTTTTTTTTTTTTTTTACAATAACAAATGTTAAATGAAAATTATAAATTGATGGATATATAAATTATTATGTCAAGGATGGCATCTGTGGAATATATATATTTGGCATTTGATCACAAAGTCATCTTACTGATACAAATTAAAAATATCACTTTACATTAACACAGGTTAAATGTGACACAGGTCAGACATTCATAAAGACTTAATATAATGTCAAGGACAATTATATCTATGCAACAAATTAAGGTATTTCATCTATCACAAAAATCTTCCGCATACTTATTAATTTGGCTTAATATTACTGACCGCGATGCTGATTTTGTTTTTCATCAACAAAGGATAAATGAAAGCCAGACGCTCCAAGATATAAGGTCACAGACAGCCTGCATATTATAAATACATATACATGTGTATAAATATGGTATTTCACCTACCAGTGCCACATGAAAAAGTCCAATTTTGTTTTACATTAACATCGCAGTGGCCTCAGTGGCATCGTGGTCAGGCCATCAGTCTACAAGCTGGTAGGTACTGGGTTCGGATCTCAGTCGAGGCATGGGATTTTTAATCCAGATACCGACTCCAAACCCTGAGTGAGTATCCGCAAGGCTCATTGGGTAGGTGTAAACCACTTGCACCGACCAGTGATCCATAACTGGTTCAACAAAGGCCATGGTTTGTGCTATCCTGCCTGTGGGAAGTGCAAATAAAAGATCCCTTGCTGCCTGTCATAAAAGAGTAGCCTATGTGGCGACAGCAGGTTTCCTCTAAAAAACAGTGTCAGAATGACCATATGTTTGACGTCCAATAGCCGATAAGATAAAAAAATCAATGTGCTCTAGTGGTGTCGTTAAATAAAACAAACTTTACTTTTTTAGTTTTAACCTGTAAAAATAGACACTAAGTTTGGTTAGTCTACAAACCTGTAACACATTTGGATTAAATTACAAAAGAGAAACAATTGTCTGTGACATTAAAATGAAAGAAAGAAAGAAAGGAATGTTTTATTTAACGACGCACTCAACACATTTTATTTACGGTTATATGGCGTCAGACATATGGTTAAGGACCACACAGATTTTGAGAGGAAACCTGCTGTCGCCACTATATGGGCTACTCTTCCGATTAGCAGCAAGGGATCTTTTATTTGTGTTTCCCACAGGCAGGATAGCACAAACCATGGCCTTTGTTGAACCAGTTATGGATCACTGGTCGGTGCAAGTGGTTTACACCTACCCATTGAGC